>NC_068363.1:43419252-43689252 GCF_020536995.1 Dreissena polymorpha
TTATGTTCAAAAGCAAGACAGAGACATATAATCAAAACTTATTTAGGCACGATAAAATGGAAAACATTCACATCGTCTTTAATTATGAAGCTTTTCAAATAAAGCATCCTTCATTTACAATTTTAGATCATCGTTTAGATTCTTTAAGAAGAACTCGCGCACAAATTCAAATAGGGACGAATTAAGCTTTTGTCATGTTCTTTAGTTAGTACTAAATATATGTATTTAAATGAATTATTTCCGTTCCTAAAATCGTTAATAACAAGATAATTAGAATAATGATTTTATTTCACCATTTTTAACTTGTAAAACATGTTGGCGACTACTCGTATGGCTAAAAAGAACAAATTTGTCAGAATTATGATATTAATGTGCCTCGTCTCGACGATATGGGTCATGTCCATGTCCAATTTAAACACTTCTGCAAATTTCAGGATGCCTTATCAAACACCGTTTTTATTAAAAGTTTGAAAGTAGAAGATCTCGACTCCGTATGTTTATTCGGGGCGGCAAACTTTCGTCAATCATTCGGATTGTTATGGAAGCCATCTCAATGGACCCGACATGTTTGGAAAGCCTTCTATCATGCTTCTGAACAATTTATCCGTCCAGAAAGAAATCTGCTGGATTTAAAACGGCAACAGAGAGCTCTTCAAATATGGCATGTGAAATAGTTTTGTCTCATACCTACAATGAGAAGCTATGCCTATCGTGTGATAAAGATATCGAAGAGTTTCGCCGACGCAAAGGAAGGAACGGCGACAAAGAGATGAAATTCCCGAGCTATCGACAGCGGAAGCGTGTAAATCTAAATTGTATTTGATATTTTTTCATCTAAACAAAACATCGACCTAAAATAAATTTGTGAGAAAATAATATACGTAAACAAATACATTTGCAAAGTACCTGTGTATAAAATCACTGGCTCGTTTTATTTTGATAAGTATTCTTCATCCGACTGCAAATGCTTAGAATGTCCCAGACGTTGGCATTATTGAAAGCCACAAAAAAGAACCATCCACGCTTTCAATTTAATATTTCAGCAATAAAGTCCAAATAATTTAGTATTTAATTTTGAGAAATTCCGCAAAAAGTATTCTTAGCTACAAACTTTATACAACGTGATACACAATGTTGTGACAAACAATAAGCGACACAGCTGCAACATGGCAATACAAAAAATTGTCAGTCCATCACAAAGCATGTCGCCATTTCCTAGGTGTGTGGAGAAATACATCAAAAGTAGCTGTAACAGGAGTCATGTGATGGAGCCCGCCGCACATTCGGCAGTGGGCATCTGTTCTAGGTCATTGTTTTCGCTTAAAAAGAAGGCCCGTAGAAACATTTTGAAAATGAAACGTAAAACACTGCATTCTGGTGACTTTTATCTGTATTTAGAGACTGAATTTATAGAGCATTTTTATATGAAATTTCCCTTTCATTGACCATACTCAGTGTCTGATCGACATGTATATGATATAACATACATTTATTTACCATTACCGTTTTTCATTTACCACCTTTTTGACCAGTCACGGAAATACATTATAGTATACGGCGTTTAACCCGACGCTAGTATGCGCGCACATACTTTGTTTACATATGCAACAGCACATTTATAGAAAGTAAAATAAACAATAAGAACGATATAAATATCATTATTTATTGGAATCTTGATAAAATTAGTGTATTTGACCTTTCCAAAATGTTACCGTTATAAGTCAAGCACATTAAAAGGAAATATTTGACTTTTTTAAAAACAATTGTTTGCCTGCTACTATGGATAGTACCAGAGGCCTAACATTGCTCTAAACGTGCTAATAATGTATGTACAGCAAACACTGTTTAACAGAACTGGGTCATTTCTAATTTGCATCAATACCAGGGTGCAGGATCACGTGACTTTGTTAATGGAAGTCAACACACCGGTAACTGCTGCTTTTTTCCAAATAACTTTGTAAAACATTTTTTCTTAAGAATTTCAACAAGATTTTAAAGCTGCGTATGTAAATGTTCAATATATCATAATTACTTTATATAATAAGCATGTGTTCTTTTTTCAAAAATGTCATTTATAATGCACAAATATCCTTCACGCAAATTGAATTTTTGTCACCGATTTCAGACGTATTCTCAAGGATCGGCACAAACTGCAAGACAAACTGTCTTTTATGCACTGGAGATTTTTGCCATGTATTCCAATAACGTGACATATATGTAAAAATAAAGTTCTAAACGGTGTGTTTACATTCTGTCCAGCCCGTGTGTAAATACCTGAAAACCAGGCTAATTCTGCACCCTGAATACTAAACAGAAACAAAATGGTATAACTGGTTACTTTTACTTTTGTCAACTATTTTTTAACAAATTAGTTATCTGTTTTCTAAACGAATTTAAGAAACACATAAAACTTAAGGCTTCATAAAGACCCTATAATTACAAACTACTGGCCCTTTGGTCTCAAAGTCCTTAACATTGAGTACCAGGACATTGAAAATAAGGACGTATTTGCCCATTACATGTATGCTCAAGATCCGTCACCATTAATGAACATTAAACATTAACGTCCACCTGATCAAATGTTATAACGGTTTAAATTCATGATAACAGCATATATCGTCTCAAATGTTGCTGTCAAAACTTCTATTGATTTCAGAAATTCTGCGGTTACAAATTGTAAAAAAAATTGTAAAAATCACGGTCTATCTTGGAAATGACTTCATAGAGAAATTAAATTATATGGTGACCTGTCGGTAGCCTATTGAATTCAACATTATTGTAACGCTTAAATATGAAGACTCACTGGATTCAGGGAAAAGAGAAATAACCTTTTTTGCGTCGAATAAAGTTGGGTGCAACTGATCAAAAAACATTGGGTGCGAACGCACCCAACGCCCCCCCCCCCCCTCCCCTGGCTACGGGTATGAACAGGACGGATTACAACAGACTGAATAAACAGTGCTTTGACTGGTTAACTAGACAGTGAGCACGGCGAAACACATGGAGGAAAACGATAATTACATCTGTCAATACAAACTTGCACAATGACGCCCTTGGCTACAGTAACATTTTTATTGCATATGTGTGCTTATATATGTTTTATTAATTGTAAGAAAATCGATAATTATAAATCGAATTAATTTAAGGATATAAGAATTTCTAACAGGTGTGAACATGTTTATGATGTATATAATCGTTAAACACTTAGAATTTTTAAAATTATCGTCTCTCATAACTCTTTTATTAAATATCTTAAACTGTATGCGTAAAGTATTCGTTCCTTGCATGCGATTCAAACGGTATCACGAATTGCAACCATCTATGATTCCGATCAGAACGTCGGCTGTTTGGCCATTATAGCGTCATATAAAATAAATGTGAAACCGAAAATTGAACAATTATGTAGCAGTTTTTCTCGAAATTTTATTCAATTTAACACCAGACGTAATAAACACATGATGGAAGAAATAGATGTACGCAAAACATGTGTTAATGATCTGCCTGTGATAATCATAAACACCTTTTTCTCAAATAGGAATTAAATACGAATTAAGGTGTCGCCATATTGTTGCGTATATTCCAAATACACGTGTATTTGTTTATTGTTTTACGAGTGACGCATATATCTCAAATGATTTTAAGATTTAAAAAAACAAATAGTTCATTTTGTCTGTGGGTGTAGGTTTTAAGTAAGGAATCACCGAACAGAAGGATAATAATGCTGGTGTCAAGCAGTCGTGTGTGTGTTAAAGTCAACATTATATGCGGACATAGAATCAACACAAAAACGTCCTCAACTATTCACATTTGCAAATGTTAACAATAAAGAAAGTGTTGTGTAAAACTTAGTTTATTATATACAGCAACTGAACCCTTACTTATAATTCATTAAAAGCAGTAACAACTAACAAATGGTTATAAGTCTATGTTATGCAAAATAAATATCAGATATAGCTGCTTTTTATAATGTTTCCCTGGGTCATAGCATTCATGGACGAAGTGCTATATAACGGAATATCATCTATTATTGTGTCCCCATTCTCTCAGTAATGATAAATAGGGCTTGACACTATCTCTCTCATTAAGGTGTGTACTCCATTATATAAAGTCGCTTTGTGATATAGTATCTTTCTCGTTATTCCAGCCAAGTATGGGACTAGAACGGAAGAGGGAATGAAGGTGATGCAGAAGCAATTTCCATTCCCAAAAAGATCCATAAAGATTGCTTGCTAAGTGAAGAACTAACATAATTATTTAATAAATTGCAAGTGTTCATATTTTTTATGTAAGTGAAATCTGTTAAGATGATGATGCTGGGTTGGTTAAAGGGATGCGTTTGAAATGTAACAAACGTGCTCGGGAACTGTGATCGTAAATACTACATAGGCGATAATTTAGCATTTTATTTTCGAAACTTGAATACCAGTCTGTTTTTATGATGTTGCTATCAACCTTGCCGTAATACGCTATGAGTACATGAGCAGTTAACAGACATTATATAATTTTACTTTTGTAACTAGAATGCCATACTGTTGTCGCTTATATTTTGAACTACATTGGTTTGATAATACATGTGAATGTGCGTTCAGTGTATTCACTCTTTCCTTTATATACTGGTGCACTATGGTATTGTATGTTTTATGTTTATACCAATTGCAAATTCATTAACCATAAAATAGTATGAACAATTTAATGATTTCTTTATTTATTTTTATCCAAGACGCTCATTAATGAGAATCAGAAAATAACCTAACCTAAAAATAAATCAAATCTGATATTAATTTACCAATAACAAATTCAATTATCATAAAAGAGTATGAATAATTTCATAGTTGTCTTGTTTTATTTTTATCTGTAGCGCAGATTTATGAAAATAAGAAGAAAAAAACTTAAATTGTATTTACATGCATATATGATGTTTCTTCATGTAATACCAAACGATGCTGCGGATTATATTTCACATTACCTATAATCATCAAATAATCTTATGTGTTCTTTTATTTCAAGGCGTACATTAACGTTAGTTTTCGTTGCAAAAAATATATTAAAACAGGGCGAATGGGTAGGTAATAGAGGAATTCGTATATGGCTGACATTGACTTGACAATATGCACAGGTCGACCCTTAAAAAAACTAATGTTGGGTTTGGATTTGAAGATTTCCAGCAAAAATATAAATTCCTTACAATATGTTATTTATTAGTTGCAGTCACTCTCACTCAAGACGTTACACGTTCATGACCTTTGGTAGAGAGTTAATAAAGTAGTTTCGGTTTCTTTTCTTTTTAATTTGCCATCTAGACATAAGAATGCATGTCGGTTGGCATCGAGCTTTTTAGAATTGCAATGGTTATTTCATTTGAGTGTTTTCTCGTTAATTGTCATTTCATTGATCCCAACAAATACCAAATCTAAACGTATCATAATTCACATTCTTTTTTAAAAAATCTGGACGTGCTTGAGGTATTTTACTGATCAAGTTCAGCGACCAAAGTTTTTATCTTTGTTGCGAGTTTGTTGTGAACGTGTGTGTACTATGTTTGTTTTGTGACTCGTTGTTTTGCTATGTGTTCGTATGTACCATAAAAAGAGCGTACAGTATCATAAAATGTTTTGTTCAATTGAGTATCAGTCACTTGTATAATTTGTATTATGATATGATGATATATGTCTACTGTATAATTGTTATGTTTACTTATTAAACTGGAGACGATAAGTATGTCTTGGTCTCAGTAATTTGTTGAGTTACGTGTTGGCAGTTAATCTCCTTGGAACTTTCCTGAGAAAGTTTGAGCATTGGGATTTTATCTCCTTTGAACTTTCCAGAGAAAGTTGGATATTGGGAGTTAATCTCCTGGGCACTTCCATAAAGAAGTTTGGATATAAGAGTCAATCTAGTGGCACTTTTATGAGAAAGGAACCATGCCCGGTTAGTAACACGTTCTTGATAATTTAGGATAATAATAAAATAGTAGACAGTTGATTACTGTGTTTTTCATTAAATTTGGAGCTTTAAACTTTTCTTTAGGGGTTAAATTTAACAACCCGTTCTGTTACACATGTTTAATCATCTTTCTTGCATCTTCATATGAAATTTTCATTAAAACTCCAAAAGTTACAGTGGTCATTAAGTATACACTGCGTTTGTATAAAAAATTTATGAATGCAAGATATATATAATCGGACATTAAAGTTGATTTAACAATCTAAAATTTACACTCTAGCCAATAGTGGAATTCGTACTTATTTATGTTAATTATCATACTAAATTACTTATACCATTCATTAATTTAATGATATTATAACACATATTTGGTCTGTAAGAGTGTGACCTCAGTTATGTTACAATAAACCGAATAATTTGTGTGACTGTTTGTATAAAATATAACTTAATGTATATGTGTAAATGTTACGACACTAACAACAGTTACAAAACCAGTAAGATCGCCTCTTTCAATGCGATTGCAGGGACGCATGCGCTGTGAAGCGTTCCCACCTTGTTTAATTTCAAGTTAATGATTTATATCTAACGAATTAATTATGCTTCCATAATGTTTTCTAATTATTTTGGAATACCGTTGCACATTTTAACTTTTATATTATACATAAAAGAACGCATTTATTATTTTGAAAGCACATTTAACGTAATTTGTTTATTATTAGAATGTAAATAAGAAAATAATCATTTGATTACTATGTTTTATGAATGTGGAATTCGAATCATTATGGTTTCGTTTAAAATTTCTAGTACTTCATGAAGAATTAGTATGTTCATTTAATTATTTCAATTAATATCGATTAAAATTGCCTTTTGCAACCAATTCAGAATCAGATAAATCGAACTAGGCATAGCTTTTTTGTTTTAGTTGAAACGGCGTTGACATTTTTTAAGAATATATTTAGTGATATATTAAGATTTATGACATACCTATATTTCTTGGTTTTGAAATGGTTGATACATTACTTCCGCGACTTATCGTCACTTGCAGTGTGAATGTAGCATTGTTATAAGTGCTCACCGATATATCGTCTATCACGTCGAGGAACCTTATAAGAGCAATGCAATACATATTTTTTTGTTTTTCTCGTTTGTTTGTGGGTTGTTGAGACGGAAGTGTTTTATATCAACTAAAGCCTATACAATAATGTTCTGACTACAAATGATTTATGTTGAATTTGCTATGGTTACTATTATAATATAAATCTGCTTCTTGTAAAGTGCCTAAAATATAACAAATTACTTCACATTGAATCAGTCGTTTGATGCGCACTTTCAACGTTAGATTTGACTTTTCATCTGAAACCAGCCATCAAGCTGAACATGTAATGTTCACGATTTAAATTAATTGATCACGTTTGAAGTTCGAACTGAGCTGCCATAATAACATGTACATGTTATATTTTTCTGCAACGTATTTTACGTATATATTTATTTCTGCGTATTTGCAACACCAAAAATGTAAAGTTAGCAGTTCACCTTTGCTGAATCTTTTAATTCCTTGAAGGCGACACGTTGATATTGTTGCCACATTGTAGCATACGATTGCACTTTCACTGATTCATTTAGTTAAAGTAACATGATGTTTGCTTTGGGACTGATAATGGAATTGGCTTTTGCTTTATTCTCTGCTTTATTTTGCAATTCCTAATTTTGTGGATATTTACAGACGCTCATTACAAACACAGACGGCTATTTCCACAAATTGCTTTTTGTACCGGAAGAGATTTTAGTCTGGCGTCAGCCACAAGAATATTGAATGCAGTTTACAATATGGTTTATTACATTACACTATACTTATTTTCATTTTTTCACGCGATTCTTAGTAGGGAATTCCAATACACAAGTTTTAAATGGATATTATGTTTTTAATGTTGAAAAGTGATTAAACAACATTTGCTACGAATATACTACTGTTCTATATTATTTATTACTGTTTTGATGTTAAACAACATAATAGTGCCAACTTCGTTCCATTTACTGTGAAAGCTAGGTATTCATATTTATTTATTTATTCATCTAACTTAAAAAAATTATTCCCGAAGTCTGTCGCAACTAGAGCTGTAACGATTCACCCATCATTCGAGTCGATTTCGATAAAAAATGGTCCAATTCGATTATTTTCGATTCGATTCAAATTAAACTATTGACTGCTTATTTTGCAAACTATTTTATGTTTGGTTTGTCCAGGGCATGAATTAATATGTTTGGTATTTGTTATTAACTTATAATGTTGTACATGTAAAGTGTTTAATTTTTTTTAATAAAATTGAAAACGCAAAATTGTTTTATAAGTAACAAATTTTTTTTTTTTACTTCCTGTTGAGTTATTCTTAAATATCATAAAATGCACAATGTATCACATGTGTTTAACAGAAAAAAACATGTAAGTATATAAACAACTTCCAGTTGACTTCTTAACAGAATGCACACAAACAATCCATATGTATTAAGGACAAATATGAGATCAAAACATCACATGGGTATAATTTAGCAACAGTAACTCTCTGTTATCAAAATGTAGGTGATAAAATATGAGATCAAAACATTACATGGGTATAATTTAGCAACAGTAACTCTCTGTTATCAAAATGTAGGTGATACAAATCACATCAGAAATATCAACCGAGTGTTTTCTCTAAAAATGTTGCCTTAAATTTGTAGTGCTTCCAGATTTAGGGTAACTTTCGTCAACAAAACACGTTTTGCAAGTTTCTTTTGCATCAGAACCTTTGCGAAATCCGAAATGTTCCCATACTTTTGATTTTAATTTTGACACTGCGTCTTTCAGTGTGGTTGAAGAAGCCATTTTACCGGCTGATTTAATGCCCAGCATGTCATTCATTCATTCATTGGATGCCAAATTGGCTATTGACCAATCACAAGACGTATTACAAATTGCAAGAAAGTTTAGACGACGGATTTGGAAAGTAAGGTTGAAAGTACAGTTCAATCGGGTCTGCAGTGAATCGAATCGAAATTGGCCGTATTGGTATCGAAATCGAATCGGCGCTGTTGAACCGGTTTTTCGATTCAACCGGTTTTTCGATTCATCGAACCGAATCGTTACAGCGTTAGTCGCATCACCAAACATATTTACTTGTAAATATAGTATCATTTTCGTATATCTACATACTGAATCTTAGTCATCTGTCGTTTGTTGTTTGCATTTTATTAAAACGTTTAATAAGACATTCGATATTTTGAATAAGAATGTTTAGGAATCATTTGTGCATAGAATTTTTATATCATATTTAATAAATGGATTTTTCGACTTAATTAATATCGTGCGCACTGCACGGTAGACGGTCAATATAGCACAAATCAACACTGGCTACATGTATGTTCTCCAATACGAATATTTATTATTGTTTTGTTACGTGTCGGCGGTTATATGTACCGTCATATGAGGTTACATTATTCCAATGTTTAAATGAACCAAACTTATAGGATGAAAGAACACGTCATTCGTAGGCGTTCTAAAGAAATTTTATCAAAGGTAAATAGTACGGTAATACTAATACAAAGTACAAGAGCGGTAGGGAAATTACAGGCATTAGGGACAGGCGGCGTATGAATAATTGGTTTCATCAAACACAATAACCCAATACAAAAACAACTTCCATGCAGGGCAACAGATACGATTTTTGGGTCAATTAGTTTTCACTGCAAGCTTTTTGTAACAAATAGTTTTTTCCCTCAGAACTATTTGTCATTTAGGTTTTTTTACAATTTGATCAAAACATACATATATTTCTGGATCAATTTAGCGCTTCATTTTTGGATATTGGTAATCTAAGAAATTTTTATTCCAACTAAGTCATTTTAAATTCGCATTGACAATGGTTGTTTGTGGATATTAGTACTAATTGTATATTGACAAGTGGATGATGGAGTCATTTTGTTTTAACCAGTTTCAACACTCCTGCATTTCAGTCTCAGAGCTCACCTACATTGCCAAACTCTCTCTATCAACGACAAACCAGTAGAAATCACGATTTTGTTAGATTTTGAGACACGGAATCGCAGCGGTGTTTTGAGCCGAATATTTAAGAATCTGTCACCACCTGCGCTATTAAACCGTAACGAATTGTAAAATATTGGGCGCGCACGCCGTGAATGAAAGTTTCCAAACCCGACCGCGTTTAACAGAGAACCTTTTCCCGAACTTATTTCGGCGGAACTAACTTTATATTTACACCGGCCTTAAACGGTGTCTATATGAACTAACTGAAAATATTACGGCCGCACTAAAGGTTACAATACACTGATTATAATTAAACGCGGTACAGCGGAAAACGGAATAACTAAAACGACGAAAAATCGAGTTTAATTCGTTTTCCATTTTCACTATCGTTTTCTGTACGATTGATTTTTTATTTCAAATCGTTTTCTGTCAAATACAAATCGTAAAAACGATGAAACGAACCTTATCTATTGCCCTGTTCCATGTATATTTTTATATGTTGATTTCCATTGTCATTTTTTCTCTTTTTATTGTATCATTACGACTGATGAAAACTGGACAATCTGGTAAGGATAAGTGAAGTATGGTTTTGAAATAATGAAAACAAAGAACATTCATACCATATTAAAATGGATTCCTTCTGCAACTTTGAGGATGCATGCGATATCCAACGAGGCCCCCTTTTGAATTCCTCCTTTTTGCCTTTGGGTTTCCAACTTTTTTCAAGTAAAGATTCCCAGAACTCCTATTTAAAAAACCTCACGAGACCATTTGGTAGACATACCGACGGTGGTCTCGATTTTCAAGCAATGTGTTCCTTTTGTGCGATACAAACATTTGGCACGCTATGTACGTGTTACAATATGAGGAGTTTACGTTCGGCGCTATAAATAATAATCATAAGAAGGCGAATAACACAGACAAATAAGTCGTATTATAACATAGACCGATGGTAAAATTAAAGAGACAGGGTTTACAATAACATAGACCGATAGTATAATTACATAGACCAGCAGTATAATAACATAGACTGAGTATATAGTAAAATAAAAAGATGGTATAATTACAAAGACCAGTGATATAATAACATAGACCAGTGGTATAAATAACATAAACCGATGGTAAAATGCCATAGATAAATGATATGATAACACAAAAAAGTGGTGAAATCACATTGACCAGAGGTATAATAGCAAAGAACAGTGTTATAATAACACATACTAGTGGTAGAATAGCATTGACCGATGGTAAAATAACATTGACCAGTGGCATAATAACATAGTATTATGGTATGATAACAAAGACCAATGGTATAAACACATTGACTAGTGGTATAATAACATAGAAGTATGTTAAAGGTTCTAACATAAATACATAAATAATAGACCGATGTAAAAGTAATATGTTAATAGAATTATTACATTTAAAAGAGTGTGTTGTATGTCGGCAACAATAACTGGAAGCGATGTACATCGTATTGTTTACGTCGCTAACATCGTTTGATCTGACTTCAACATGTCTCACCTTTACTCAACAAGTTATGTATTTAGCTTGCAAAGTCGTACACACACCGCAAATTATACACTTTAAAATAGTCTGGAAAATAACAGTACATTTGTTCTTGTGAAAAATCAATGCAATCAGAACAATCAGCTTGGAAATAAGAAGCTAATTCATCTTGCGGAATAAGTAAACAATTAAACTCTCAAACCATTCTCGTTATCGGAAACGAGGAATTGTAAAGTGACATTTTGTACGACGTTATTGAATGGGGATTGAGTGTTGTATTTTAACATTAATCTATGATCATATATTTAGTTAGTTGAACCACAATAGTGTTATTATCGTAAGTAATAGTTTTTACTTTAAATTGAAAATCATGTATTATTTCAAAATAATCATTGTTTACCTCGTAAGAGAAATATTGTTTAATGTGAGTATCTTGTGCCTTCAGTCTCTATGCTCAAAAATATTTTAGCATTGGCCGGATATCATAGTATCATTTTATCTTGACTTCTATTTCACTGGTCGTTTGTGGTTTCACGTGCATATTGTGTAATTACGCTGACGAGATTCGGAAAAGCACCATTAAGAGACCACGCATATAACTTAATAAATTAATATTCTTTTTTAGTATACTTGATATAAGGTATTATTAAAGTCCGATGTTCACGTTTGACAGATAATGTATTATTATTTTTAGTAATAATAATCTTAAGAGTGACAAGAGTTATATTATATTTAAATTATGAATGAAAGATGTTTTCGTTCTATGAGAGACATAATAATTAAAGAAATTGTTTCTTTTCCAAACAATGTTTGGAATTGCATGAAGACACAAAAGCAAATTTCTAATTGTAGCAAGGATTAACCAACACTGTAAGAAAGTTTGTTACATTTTTCAAAACGTGACAAATATAACTGAAAGGCCTACAATGCCAATTAACATGGAGAAAAGAGTGAAAAGCCATTAAGAAGAAAAAGATATTCATAAAATATAAATGTAAAACAGTGACATTCCAACTAGTCATACAAAATGGAATTCAGAATGGGTTTATATCGATTAAAAAGCGTATATATGTGCTTGTGTTCAAGATAACATAGGATACATATGGTTCCAGTTTAAAATACTCCACATAATCTTGGGAACAAATTTTCCTAAGTTCAAGACGAAAAGTTTTGCTAACAATTTATGTCTATTCTGTAACAATGAAGTAGAACACAGTTCACATACATGTTCTGGTACTACCCATATACCAACAAAAATATTAAAGTTATATTATCGATAGAAGTAGAACAGCTGACCTGTGCAGTTGACATGTCAGGATTTTATCCTTGGCAAATTCAACATTGACTGATGAACACATTTATGTATTAAAATTGAACAGTTTTATCTTTAATTATCAGAAGAAACTTCTTGTCTTCTTTTTACAGCATCATATAATTTTTGTTCCATGTTATATATTTACATATTCACGATATTTAACAACTATGTACTAACGCCTCACATTTCTTCTTCTAGATTGTATAGATTGTTGTCTTTGCTATAGTGGGGCACGTTAACTAACCATTTAACTGGAAACAAGGCTACTGAGACGCATTCAAACATCCAATATTTTTACTTGTTTAAAACTTAATACGAAAGGATTCAAAACATTAGCCAGACGACCTCCATTAGAGGCTTTTTTCACGATACCCATATTTTGAATTTACTGTTCTTCCGCCAGCACTTACCAATACCACAATGCCCGTTAAGCATCATGTCCCTAATCATAATATGGTACTTTTTTCCATTTATCTGTTTATTTTATTTTATTAGTAACCCCCTTGGTACACGATTCACGTTGGCGAGTATGAGATCTGACCACCACACCTTGTCTACTACTGAAACGGCGGCATATGGCTTCTACCCAACCGTCCCAGATATCACCCTCCCTAGTCAAATGACTCTCTGCACTGATCAGAAATGCCGCCCACCTTACTACAAACCTAGTTTTCTGTTGCTTAACCTCATTCATCAACCCTTAATGTTCAGAAAACATACACAGCTGTACCTGTGCTCTTTACTTCTTCTGTGTTCTGGAGACGTCCACCCTAACCCCGGCCCCGATTCATCGAGTAGTTCTTCTCTCTCAGGCTACAGCCATATATTGAACAACAACGGACTCAGTATCATGCACCTGAATATTCAGAGTCTTAGACCAAACTTGACATCCTAGAAGTCGAGGCACATCCATACGACGTACTCGTCCTTACGGAAACTTGGCTTAACTCATCGATTCCTAACGATTATATCACTTTATTGCACTTTCAGCAACCATTTCGCTGTGATCGTATAAATCGTTTTGGTGGCGGTGTAGCTATATATGTTCGAGAAGGTATCAATGCAACCAAGCGATCAGATCTCTCTATAAATGGCATTGAATCTCTTTGGGTCGAGTCATCAACAGGTAAACAGAGATTATTGTTAGGGGGGGGCATGTACCGTCCTCTGGATGCAAGCAATGTCCACTGGACCTTTCTAGAACATAACATCAATCAAGCTTTTACCATGTCTTACGATAATATCATCATCACTGGAGATTTTAATATGAATGTACTCAGCCAAACCCCAAATTAAATCATAAACCTCATGACATCATACAACGCTGAACAACTTATCTCTTCACCAACTCACACCACAGAACACTCTAGCTGACTTATCGATCTAATCTTTGTAAAAAAAAAAATCACATACTATCCAGCTTTGCTGCAGACCCTTTCATTCCAAACTTAACTCGTTTTCACTGTCCAGTAGTAGTAGTTCTTCATCTTCATAAGCCCAGAGCAGCTCCATTCAAACGACGTATATGGGTCTACGACAGAGGAAACTATGATGATTACAGAGCCGGCCTACGGACGACGGACTGGAACAGCCTTTTCGACAACGACGACCTAGATGATATTACCGAGAAAATCACAGACACAATCCTTTCAATAGCATCCCAAAATATCCCGAACAAGATAATCACAGTAAGACCTCATGACATCCCATGGATGTCACACCTGATTAGAACTCTTATAAAAAAGGCAAAAACTTCATAAAAAAAAACAAAAAAGTCAAATACGCCAGAAGCATGGTCACAGTTTAAACACGCACGAAATCTAGTCACTAAACATATACGTCAGGCAAAACAAAACTATAAAAATAAATTAATTGAGAAATTAAATCAACCAAATACATCTCCTAAAACATGGTTTAAAACAGCTAAACAACTTACATACAAAACACAAACGCAAACAATACCAACATTATACGACCACAATTACGAGGCAACTACTGACAACGTTAAAGTTGATCTTCTCAACAACTACTTTTCCTCTCAGTCAACTGTCGCCGACCGAGATCACTATCCTCCACCAATAAATCGTGTTACGGAATCCTCTTTGAGAAGCATCACCATTACGCCCCAAGACGTCCAAGACGCTTTTTCTCTTCTTGAGCCAAGCAAGGCAAGTGACCCAGACATGGTCAGTCCTAGGCTTCTAAAAAAAGGCATACACGAACTTTCTATACCTCTTTCAGCATTCTTCAATAAGCTCATGCAGAATTCGTATTTCCCAGTTTCTTGGAAGCTTGCTTACGTTGCGCCCATCTTCAAACAAGAGCACCGCCTTGCGGGTGCAGACCGCTCATCTATTTTCTTTTTAAAGGTGAAGGGACTCTTAATTTCAATCACAAAGGAGGGAGGGGTGGAGTGAAGAGGGGTGTATAGTGTGGGGGTGTGGTCATTTATTACATTATCTTCCAAAAATGCGGGAAAAAAATGCAAAAAAAATATAAATTCGGGGGTGGGGGGTGGGGGGTGGGGGGAGGGGATTCTTGGGTGCGATGGTTGGACGGTATTTCAAAAATAAAATAAAAAAAGAAATATTTATGTTTTTTAACCGTTTCCAAAAAAAAAATTTGGGGGGGGGGGATGGGGTGGGGGGTATAGTGTGAGGGTGTGGTGGTCATTTGTGAGATGATCTTGGGGGGGGGATTCCGGGGGAGGGGAAGGGTGTGGGGGGTGGTTTGGGTGGAGTCTATTGTGGTATGTCAGGTAAAAGTTGTTTTGTCAAAGTATCAATCAAATCTAATCATAAATAAAGAAGTTATGGCAGATTTAGCAAAATTAATAATTTGACCTTGAGAGTCAAGGTCATTCAAAGGTCAAGGCAAAATTCAACTTGCCAGGTACAGTTACCTCTTGATAGCATGAAAGTATTTGAAGTTTGAAAGCAATAGCCTTGATACTTTAGAAGTAAAGTGGATCGAAACACAAAAGTTAACCATATATTCAAAGTTACTAAGTCAAAAAAGGGCCATAATTCTGTAAAAATGACAACCAGAGTTATGCAACTTGTCCTTTTACTGTCCCCTTATGATAGTTTGCGAGTGTTCTAAGTATGAAAGCAATATCTATGATACTTTAGGGGTACAGTGGACCAAAACACAAAACTTAACCAAATTTTCAATTTTCTAAGTATAAAGGGCCCATAATTCTGTCCAAATGCCAGTCAGAGTTACATAACTTTGCCTGCACAGTCCCCTTATGATAGTTAATAAGTGTTGCAAGTATGAAAG
The DNA here is from genome assembly GCF_020536995.1 of Dreissena polymorpha. NCBI lineage: Eukaryota > Metazoa > Mollusca > Bivalvia > Myida > Dreissenidae > Dreissena > Dreissena polymorpha. Next base: position 43,435,323 of record NC_068363.1, read on the forward strand.
CAATAACTTTGATACTGTAGGAATAAAGTGGACCTAAACACAAAACTTTACCAAATTTTCAATTTTCTAAGTATAAAAAGGGCACATAATTCTGTCAAAATGCCAGTCAGAGTTACAAAACTTTGCCTGCACAGTCCCCTTATGATAGTTAGTAAATTTTGCAAGTATGAAAGCAATAGCTTTGATACTTAAGGAATAAAATGGACCTAAACACAAAACTTAACCAAAATTTTCAATTTTCTAAATATAAAAAGGGCACATAATTCTGTCAAAATGCACGCCAGAGTTATCTAACTTTGCCTGCCCAGTCCCCTAATGATAGTAAGTAAGTGTACCAAGTTTGAATGCAATAGCATTGATACTTTCTGAGAAAAGTGGACCTAAACGCAAAACTTAACCGGACGCCGACGCCGACGCCGACGCAGACGCCGACGCCGACGCCAAGGTGATGACAATAGCTCATAATTTTTTTTTCAAAAAATAGATGAGCTAAAAATCAGATCCTTCTAAACCCTCCAACTACCGCCCTATTTCCCTACTTAGTTGCCTCGGTAAACTAATTGAGCGCTGCATACACAAATACATATATAATTACCTAGCGACAAACAATTTAATTACCCCTTTCCAATCTGGCTTTATCAAAGGCGACTCGACCGTTAATCAACTTACGTGTCTTTACAACGACATATGTCAGGCGATGGACGAGGGCAAGGAAGTGCGTGCTGTATTCTGCGATATATAAAAGGCTTTCGACCGAGTCTGGCATCGTGGTCTCATCACAAAACTTTCGTCTTTTGGAATATGCGACTCTCTACTTGACTGGATTATGTCTTACCTGTCAAATCGCAAACAACGCGTTGTGTATGCAAATTCTACATCATCCTGGCGCCATATACAAGCAGGCGTCTCTCAAGGCTCCATCCTTGGCCCCTTATTCTTCCTCGCCTATATTAACGATATCGTTTCTGCTGTCAACTCAGACGGATACAACTTAAGACATATTCGACATGCCAGCGCACGCACGCAAGCATATAGTTTATCCTTGATACCCAAAACAATACGTGAGTGGAATCAACTGCACATAACAATACAAAATTCACCAGATGTACAATCATTCAAAAACGCCCTAAATAAAGCTAAAAAGAAATCCTCTCCTCTTTTCACTGCGGTTCACGAACTGGACAAATCCTACACACACGTCTTCGACCCGCCTGTAGCGGTCTGAACCATGATCTGTACAGAGGGTCTCTAGTAAACTCCCTCTTATGTTCCTGTGGATCTTCAGAATCAATCGAACACTTTCTCTTAAGATGTCCAAATTATACAAACCTCAGAACCCACTGCTTTGCCGATATGCGGTGCCCTATTTCTACAAATAATCTCTTAAATGGCTATGATCAATTCTCTCTTGCAGAAAACGAATTTCTGTTCCGCGCTGTACAGCGATAAAGCATAGCAACGAAACGTTTTGCGACATACGTGTAATCGGCTCTCTACGGCTCTACAACAGACCGTGTACCAAGCTTACATATAAAATAACGTTTTTTCTTGTTTGTTTTCCTTTTCTTTAAATACTTCTCTTAGATATGGTCTTCTCCTACCCTTTTCACATGTAATCTAAACACTTACAGTTCGACTTCTGACCACAGTGATTACAGTCGCAACTCCACACAAACGGAGAGGAATTTATATAAGTGTCACATCGACCTTGTTTTCCAATCCAAAGCACATTTAACTTTGGTATCTGTACATTTCGAATAATGTTTACATGTGTACATGTTTACATGCACTATTTGCTTGAAATAAAGTTTAAACTAATATTGACGACATTGTATTGATTTTACTGTTATTTGCTGATGATATGGCTATTGTAGGTAAATCGCCCAATGAAATTCAAAACCATTTAGATAATCTATATTATTATTGTAATTTATGCGGATTGAAAGTAAATACAGAGAAAACAAATATTACAGTATTTTGGAAAAGAGGCGGATTATAGCCAAATGAAAAGTGGACCTACAATTGTCATGACATTCAAGTTGTGAATGATTTAAACTATCTTGTGGTTGTATTTAATTATACTGGGAGTTTCACATTGAATCAGGAACAGCTAACGGGTAAAGCATTAAACACAATGAATAATGTATTGTCTAAATGTAATGACTACGATTTAAAGCCGAGATACTTTGTCAATTATTTGACGCATTTGTTGGTTCCATTTTAAATTATAATTCGGAAGTTTGGGGCTATACTTAATCTAAGGAACTTGAAATAATCCATTTGAAATTTTGCAAACGATTATTAAAGGTAAAACTTAACAAATGTAATGCATGTGTTTATGGTGAGCTGGGTAGATATCCCATGTGTATACATAGATATGTCCATGTCATTAAATATTGGTTTAAGATATGTAGATCTGAAAATAACATTATTAAAACCATATATAAATTGGCCGTCTCAGATTATCATAAAGGCTGTCATAATTTGATATTTAATGTTAAAAAAATGTTTGATGACTATGGTGTTAGTTATTCATTTGATGATATAAATACTATTAATATTGAGATTAACTCATTTGTAGAGGAATTTAAACGCAGAGTTTATGATATTTTTACACCGGAATGGTATAGAACCTTAAATAACAGTTCGATGTTAGATGTTTATCTAAATTTTAAAATCAATTTTGAATATGAGTCCTACTTAGACATTTTACCAAGAAGTTTGAGATACTTTTTCACCAGTTTAAGATTGTCAGCCCATCCACTACATATTCAAACCGGTCGATATGCAAGAGACGTTGCTAGAAATCAGCGTTACTGCATGTGTTGCAATTCGACCGATATTGAAGATGAATTTCATTTTATTTGCATTTGCCCGGCGTATAGAAACATTAGAAAAAATACATAAAAACATGTTTTTACAAAAGGCCATCTATGTATAAATATTTAAGTTTACTGCAATCGAATAATAAAATAGAATATATTAGTATGTATGTATTTTTGTAAAAGAATCACTTAAAGTTCGAACATCTATTATTAACGCAATAATGCTTTAAATGTTCATCCTCTTTTCATTTTTCTTTTTTTTTTCTTTTTTTTTTCTGTCTTTGTTGTTTTTATATTTAATTTACTTTGTTAGCTAAGTAAATAATGTGTAAATATGTGTAAAACTTTGTACCTATCACAATTGACATTGTACTGTTTTCATAATGTGTTGTTGACGATGTACATTGTACAAGTCAAAATAAACTGTCTGTCTGTTTGTTTGTCTGTCTGTCTGTCTGTCTGTCTGTCTGTCTGTCTGTCTGTCTTTCTGTCTGTCTGTCTGTCTGTCTGTCTGTCTGTCTGTCTGCCTGCCTGCCTGCCTGCCTGCCTGCCTGCCTGCCTGCCTGCCTGCCTGCCTGCCTGCCTGCCTGCCTGCCTGCCTGCCTGCCTGTCTGTCTGTCTGTCTGTCTGTCTGTCTGTCTGTCTGTCTGTCTGTCTTTCTGTCTGTCTGTCTGTCTGTCTGTCTGTCTGTCTGTCTGTCTGCCTGCCTGCCTGCCTGCCTGCCTGCCTGCCTGCCTGCCTGCCTGCCTGCCTGCCTGCCTGCCTGCCTGCCTGCCTGCCTGCCTGTCTGTCTGTCTGTCTGTCTGTCTGTCTGTCTGTCTGTCTGTCTGTCTGTCTGTCTGTCTGTCTGTCTGTCTGTCTGTCTATAATGACATTTTAATAATATTGCAAAACATGAATATTTTTATCAAAGCTATAAACAAAATGGAATTATCAGTGTATTATACAAAATGCAATCAGTTATCAAGCTATCTTGCATACATATGCGCATTTTATATATAGAAAGTCAATACACATACTTATATCTAAGTATGTGCAAGTAAGCTTTTTTTAATGTTGTGTTTTTGCACCATGTGTTGTATACTTATGTTTTAATTACAGCTGTTAATATACACTAGTCAAGAACATCTACAGAAGCTGATACCTATATAACATGCATGTATTTCATACTATATATAAAAAATAAAAGTGTACACACAAATTTAAAATAACATATTTTTCTATCAATCACAATAAAGATTGATATAAAAAAGTATTTTTAAAACCTCTTACGTAAATTCAACTGATATATCAACATGATAAATATATAATCAGCGCGAAAAAAGGAAACACTAAATAACCCATCGCTGTGAACATGTTGAATTATAAAAACTTTGAATCATCATCGCTGTATGTTTTCTTATATTTGGAACATATTTAAGTACAACAAAGCAGTTTCAGCACGGAAGTTATAATTGTGCGCGATTATAATTTTTAAAGTTCAATGCTTTTCGATATACACTTATTATCTGACAATTTTGACGACAAATCTTGATTTTCATCACAGAGTGCAGACGGGCTTAATTTCATCACAGAGTGCAGACGGGCTTAATTTCATCACAGAGTGCAGACGGGCTTAATTTCGATTAGAGCGCAATTCTTATGTTTATGGCACCAAGCAATGTCGCATTAAGCAATAAATCATTCACGCCACTGCTTTATTGTTGGGGAAATCACAATGGACTATATATTTTCATGGCGATGAAAAGCGTCTATTTATTTGATAAACATCTCAGACGATATTTGCAGTTATTTAACGCTTACGTAATTTCACTATTCAGGGTGCAGGATCGCGTGACTTCGTGGGGATCCTATATAAACGTTTATGGATGAAAACACAACGGTTAGTGTTGCTTTTTTTTAAATCAATTGCTCTTAGAAAGTTCCACTTGTGCATAAAAGATAGATTTGTATGCTGCTTATGTCAATGTTCGATACATCGGATTTACTTTATTAAATAAGCTCGTGTTCTTGTTCACATAGTCGATTACTACTACACGGTTATGCCTAACGTAACGTGAAATATTGTCACCGATTTCAGACGTATTCAATAATTTATTCTTTTACCTTAAGATATTGGCTCTTATGCACTAAAGATTTATGCAAATGTATTTCAATTATTTGAGGTATTTGCAAAAATAACGTTTGTCTTTGCAAAGCATACACAAATTTGCGCAGACCCTTACATTTGCTTTATAAAATATTGTGATTACGCTCTGAGTGTATTGAGTACAGTATAAGTGAAACGCTGCACAAAATACAAAGATAATATAACGTATAAAATGCTGTGATTGTGTTTGTTGTTTTATAATTATTTTTTTCAAAACAACATATACTTCATTAAGGTGCAATGGAAACACAGAAACTTATTAAACGTATTTTCAAAACAAAAACTTGGTTTGCGAAATACTTATCATGTTATACAAAGATCTCTAAAAGCATGGGCCGTATGTATTGTTTACATAAGGAACTAGTTAGAAATTATTTTATTCAGTTGAAGTTGAAATTCCACATGTTTAAAGTATCAATGGTGATCCAAGTTTAATGAAAGTTTACCGCGGTTCGTAAAGGCTGCTTTTATTAGTAGTAGTGGTAGAACACTAAAGAGTCGCATTAATTTGTTGTAGAATCAGCTTATAAAACAGAATCTGGTGAGTGGTGTATTGGAACCGACAGAACAGAACGAACGAATGGGCATAACAATCAACACTGTCTATCATCACCACCGGAAATAGATAACCAGCGAAGCGAAATTAAACATCACGCAAGAGGTAGTGCTCGTGAAAAGAATAAGTTTTACCATTTTAAAAAACTGTGTCACAAATTAATAGTGGACATATCAAACTTAAATCGTAAGTAGTTGGGAGTTCTTTATTAATACATTCAAGTGTTGAAATAGATCAATCATCAGCTACCTGGTACCGAAAATTAAGTTCATTGGGACATCTTTTTTCCTTTTGTCCGAGGAAAATAGAATAATTTTGCCGAATTTTTCAATGGTGTGCAAATAGAATTATAGAAACTATCGGTTTTTGCCAGCTTCAGCCCAAAAATAAAGTTAGTATGCAAATGTTTGGCTTAAATATAAACTTCGTTGTGTACGGCGAATACAACCTGACGTGTACGGCGTATAGCAAAATCAAATTAAATTGTGTACGGCAAATAGTTTTGAGTTTGTAAGGGAAAATAAATGGCAAGCCTCGCCGTTATATTATTCAAAGCCTTGCCTGATATATTACAAAAAGATCAGACAGTAACCTGATATTCTCTATAGATCAGGCAGATATCAATGCGGTGGTATGATAAATCGATCGACCATTGTTCAGTCCGTATTCTAGTCTAACACGATTCTAGTGTATTTCATCGTAGTTTCAAAATCAAGATGAATCGATAAAATATTTACTTACAAGTGGATTCCAACCAGGATTTTATATTCAACTTGGCTGACTTTCTGTTCACAGCGTTGTTGCGTTCAACCACAAAGTCAGCACATGTGCTGTGTTTGCGTATTTATTCGGGGGGCAAAAACAAAGTTTAAAATTAAGATTTATACATCATTAAATCGGGAAAAAGTCCGACTTTAAGAACATATATGTACATTGAAAAAATATTTTCTTAAAATCATTTTAAATTCGCGACAACTTTGGCCAATACGCTGCAACTATTCGCCGTACTTGACTTTAACTATTCACCGTACACGACTTTTGCCATAAACAACTATTCGCCGTACACTACAGTTATTTTAATTTAATAGATTTCCACGAACAATAATCAAAACAAGACAATAAATAACGTTTAGATGGTATATATTGCCTTTAAGAATAGGAAATCAACTTCATACCCGATGGCAAACCATGTAATCATGAAAGAAAAGCTGTTTTCTTCGAGAAGTTCAAATTTCAACCCGGTACCAAGCAGTCATAAATTTGTGTCAATAACGCTTCATCAATTCGAATTGCAAGATAGATACACATTTTTAAACAGATTAATCACTCTGTAAGATGTCTAACACGCACTGGTTATCCAGGAGCGAGTAATTATTAGATATTTTAGGTAAATACTGACTGCACTCCATGGTTGGTTTGTTTACTTCCGCTTCGCTGGTAATCTATTTCCGGTGGTGATGATGGACAGTGATCAAGTCGTCCATCTCTTTTAGGCGTATACATGTGTTTAAATAGTTGAATGCAAATAACGAAATCAATGATGTTGAACAAATTCGAGTTAAACCGTAGCAGGTATGACAAGCTGATGTAAATACGTGTTAGATAATCAATTATAAAAAAAGTTATATAATGTGACAATTTATTTGAGTTTTGATTAAAGGATGTTCAATAGACATTTTTACGACAAATAATTTATTTTCTATATAATTATGTTCATAATTGTGAAATACCAGTATAATTGAATGCACTTGAATGTCTTATAAATCCTTTAAGAAAATACAATATAGAACCTTTATATAATTGAATATTGCACACTTGGAATTGTTTTTAGAGAAAGCAGTTTACAGTCGTTGATCTTGTGAGCGGCAGTCATGTGTTCATGAATTATACGCTCTATTGTGGTCAGAGTTTTGGACTGTTTTTAAATGATTTCGATTTTCCTCTTAGAGAACATTCCATTACGTTTTTTTTTAAGGTAGCAAACGTTACCATCGGTTTAGTATGAGAGTTTTATGTTCCAATTACTTATGATTGATTTCTGATAAAACAACCTGCTTGAAGATTCAATAGAATTGCTTACTGGCTATGGAGCGATAATAGTTCTAAGGTAAAATGTACTCATGAAGCACCAGATTAGACAACAGGACAGAAAAAGTAAGCAGCACAATGTCCTCCATGTCCGGAAAGAGACAATTAAAAAAAAGGAATACACAAATAAATACAAATCACGAACCACTGTTATAAATACCATAATAAAAATCCCCAAAGAAAGCGGTCAATGCAAATCATTGGTGTACTGATATATGGCAAATATATATGGGCCGTGCTCTGTGGGAAGTGGGGTTTAATGCATGCGCGTAAAATGTGTTCCAGATTAGTTTTGCAATCCACACAGGTTTATCAGGGACGACAATTTCCACTTAAAATTAATTTTAAATAAGAAGAGACTATCTTTAAACGAAAAATACCATTATGTACAGCGGAAAGTGTCGTCCCTGATCAGCCTGTGCATACTGCTGTGGTTAATATGGGAGGACACTTACGTACTTGTATAATTCCCAGTTTTTCCAAAAACGAGGTTCCTTTGTTTATAAATGGGCCGTAAAGTGTCTCCCGAGATTAGTTTTTGCAGTCCTCGCAGGCGTCTCAGGGACGACACTTTCCGCTTAAACTGCATTTATGCTAAGAAGAGACTTAACACGAAAAATACCATAAAAGCGAAAAATATCGTTCCTGATTGGCCTGTGCAGCGGAGTTCACAGGCTAGTCTGGGACGACACTTAACGCCCATGCTTTAAACCCCTTTTTCACAGAGCACATCAATACAAGATTCTCCATATGACACACATGGCTCTTTCTAGTATCGGTATCGGGAGGTCTAAAGTACTGCTTGGAATATGTGCAATGATATGCTTAAACGGTCGGAATGTAACAAACCAAAATATTCGTCGTTTAGATGTGTACACTATTATTCATGCGTATGAATACGTTGTTAATTTCTGTCTAATTCCTGCATAGTTCAGACACGTTCCAAGAGCAAAGGAACATTAATCAACAATATCATGCACGCGTATTTACTTTTACAGCACAGAACGTGACAAAAACGAAATTAAGGTCTTCCTTATGCATACCCTTCACATCTGAAATAAAAATGTAAATGTGACGTTTGTTATACACGTATTTTGGAAACGGCTAATACCAAAATTACGTGGATAACACAATAACGATTTATTGAATAATTAAAAGAAATGTTCGTTAAATGTCATTTAGTGTAACTTTAAGGCGTTTAAATCCAAACAAGGTCGATGCAATACATAATTCTTAAGACTTGATAAAAACAGTTTCAGAATAAAGATAAACTATAGTATTGCTATATTGACTAAAGGAAAGCATATGACGTCATCAATCGCGGTCAATTATGGACTAAAATGAATAGCGTGGGCATCGACGACAACCTCTTAACACTCGATGAATAAAATTACAGAGTAAACACATGGGTAACACATGGAAATGCTGTTGGTTGATTTAATATAATGGCTTGTTGGTTAATGGGCGACTATAGATATATTTTGTACAAATGAAGCTCATTATGTGACAGGAGATGAGAACATGATTACAATTTATTGAAAAATGGAATGACATATCCGCTCGATGTTCTGTAATTAAGTGTAACTTTTATGCGTCAAAGTCGGATTTCGTATGTTACAATGTAAATTGAATAACACAAATGCGTTAAGGCAAAACGCATGTGATCCGTTGATTTCATAATTCTACAAAGATTTATTAAGCAATTCAGGCAAACGGTCCGTTCATTACTTGACAAAGGTTCAATTTATGTGTATTTACCTCTGTATTTTAAGCAAATGAATCATTCTGACTTGAACCCTTTAAAAATCATTTATGTGCGTTTTGTTTATATACATTTAACATACGTAAATCAGTGTATCGCATGGACTCAATAGGTAGTTAAAAAAGCAATACGTGCATTTTCAAATCAAAGCCAGTGTGTCTGCGTTGTACCCAATATGCACATAAATATTGCATTTTTTATGTATAATTGTGACCTTCAGTAAAACTCCCAAAACATTTGAGATTTTTGTGTTATGTTATTTATGTAAATAAACCTTAAAATCTTCGAAAGATTCTTTCGTATTGCAAGAACAAAATTATAATTACATTTCGGTCAGCTTGAATCCTGATAAAATCAAATCTTACTTTATTACACACGAGATCCAAACAGGGAGTGTTCATTCCAGACACAACGAACCCGATGCCGTAAACAGATATGTTTCTATCTTTCATTTAAAAAAATTCTCAGAGTTTAAGAATAGGTTATCTTTATAAAATGTTTGTTTCTAGTATATTTGTCTCCCTATGATGATTTTCACTAATTAATATTAAGGGATGTATTTGTGATTTTAGAAGTGTGTTTTATTTCATTCTTTGATCGGTAATAGATATTTTTTTTAATAATCATGTCTCAAACCCACCTAAATTAGATCCATAAGTCAAAATCAACATTCCAACTTAAGACGTTGTATCAAAATTGTGATATACATTTGAAATTAAATTTCGTTTACTATATTGTATAAAACATAATTGTTCAGACACATTCGTTAATTAGCAAATGGATCAACGTTAGCGATGCAATACTTACTGGGGCATGAGAGAAACTTGTAAATGCAACGGTAATAGACAAGATTATGTTCAAGAAAATAAAAAATAAAATCATTATAACCAATAACAGTGTTCAATGAAATACGGAATAAATAACTGTAGGTTAGCATGCATTTTTTAAACAAATTGTCATTTAACAATGCAAAGAATCTAACCAAAAAAAGGGTGCATATTTCTATCGACTTATTTATAACTTTGTGACAGTTGATCTTGCTCAAGAAATAATATAAACTATGTTCATGTTCATTATAATTTGAGCATCGCATGGAAATGATAAATTTTTAAACTGTGATATCTTATTGGCAACTGAATGGAAACTCTTCACTCAGTAAATGATCTTGTTATTATTGTGTATCTTATATCAACCACTATGTCTCAATGAATATCAAACAAAATTCCGACATAAATATTAAAACATTTTAAGTATCTTATTTTAAACTTTTTGTAGAATCATCATGCAGTTATGGTTGTGTATGTTATAGTCCAGTCAAAATATCCCCAAAATAGCCATAACCTTAAAAAAATTGCAACAGAAACGAAACCTTTAAATTTACCATCTAGGATCTATTACATATCAAATAAAAAAAATCTAGAAAAATCTAAGCAGGGGAAATATTGTACAAAAATGAAAATATTTACTAGGTAAACACTTAATATTTCAGATAGAAATTGCCTGCTACAGCTAAATAGTGTTCAGAAGAGCAGTTTCATTTCAATATTTGAACATAATCCGGTACACAGAAAGTAGCAAATAATATAAAAATATATTCTTTTGCTATCTGTGCATGTATTTAAAGCGAAATAAATATACATTAAACATTATACAATAATGAAGAAGTGGGTGGGGCAACGAACATAACCTTAATAGGATATATGACTGCCACATTACGTTCATGTTTGACCACAAGTATCAGGCGCATGTAATAAAGTCTTTAACACAAATGTTAAACCAGGTTCTTATAATTCCAAGTCTGAGTCAGAATCGTCTGATTCCCGTCTACATGTTGTGTTAGTGCAACTAACACCCTGGCACTCTGAACATCCAGTTGTACATTCAAGTCCGTTTTTTCTACATGTGCATTTTTTAGAATCGCAATTTCGTTTGCATCTGCATTTAATCATGTTAAGAAGGTTCTCTGGGGCAGGCGGTAAATCTGTTTTCAATGGTAGAAGTCTGTCGTTATTAAGAGCCCAACCCCATTCAGTTGGCAGCAGTCGTGGGTCAGCTCCTATCCACTCCTGGACTTGAAAATATGAGCGCACGCTGTGATACTTAGCCGACCTAGAGGTAGGTGGTAATGTTTGGGCCTGCACATGGGTTGTACTTGTCATTACCTTCCGCGTAAATTTCCTGAAGCGTAACATGTCTAACCCTTCCTCATCCAATCCACCATACAGACTAACAAGTATCTTTTCTCCATTGCTTACTATGCTTTCTTCAGTGGACTGTTCTATGAATGTCTCCGCAAGTGTAACAAGATCTGTATCACCCAAAAACTTTTTCAGTGCCGCTCCTTTGCTTATGCCATACATCTGTGAGGTAGTATCACATCCAGTGAGGGCATGTATTACAGGCAGGATATGGGAACAGCTGAGACCTAATACCCGTTTTGTCTTCTGAATATGCCAAACTCGCAATCCCTTGGAGGCTGTAGCACTGGTTGCTGACTTGAGGAATACCGATCTGCTGGGTGAATTGAAATGCAACAGAAGTACAAGCAAATCCGTATCTTCACCAATAATGGTTACATTTGATGTTTCCGCTAATTTGAGAGAAGTTTCTACAATCAACCGATCAGCATCATGGATAGCGTGAACACAGCGATATCCGTGTCCTTCTAATTCTGTTCCCAACATGAAAATGAAATTCTGTTTATTTTCTGGGTTTGACAAGAACTTCTCTTTTCGTGAAGCCAATGGAGTGCATTTTGTAAAGTAGACTTTTGGTCCAACAACACCATGCATTCGCCTGATATGTGCTGTGTCTTTTGTTGTTGGTCCTGACAGATAACCATCAAACACAATCACTGCATTGGAATACCTTCCAGCTATGTAGCTTATATAGGCTTTACAGATTTCAGCAAATGTCATTTCCAGCTTCCACGGCAAATGATGAAGAAGAGATCCACCATCAAGCACATAAGTTAAGTTTACAGTGTCAGATTCCTCACATGCACTACAGTCACCAAGTTACCATATCGCATCAGCCAGTAAGGACTTTTGAGACTTTCGAATGAGTCCAGTAGTATCAAACAATGCAGATGGTACACTACAAAGCTCATATGAAAATATACTCGGAATGTCATCAGCAAATCTTTCGGCTGCTGTAGATAGTCTTTGAAACAGTAATTGTGGATCAACTTTCACAACGTCATCTGTCTTGGTCCGCGGTGCAGCGTCCAGAGTAACCGCCCTTTTGTTCCGTTTAAATGTGATTTCAAAAGCATCTTGTCCCATCATAGACTGGACAATACCATCCCCAACACTTTTAGCCTTATGTACATTCACGTTTTCTGAGGAGGTGACACCAGTTTCTATATTGTACAAAAGAGGATCCTTACGAAATGGGGTTCTTTCTTCTAGAAAGGACACGAATGTTTGTGTGTCCTTGTAGTCTCTCTCATTGCGAGTTTTCCCAAATTCCTTATTATGTTGTGGACTGGACTGAAATTCTTTCTCACAGAAAGATTGCATTGCATTGTTCATTTCAACACATGTAGGCATGGATAAAAGCCATTGTGTACGTTGGCTTTCTGACATACCCTTACCACGTGTCATTCCACCTGTAGTTTTTGCACTTCTCATTAGGACTTGCTCAATAACAAGGTCTGGTGACAAGCCTGCCCAGTATCTGTCACTTCGTCTCACAACTTGTAAACCATTTTGAAATGCTTGACAAACATTTGGATGGCTTTCGGGAAGTTTCTTCATAGTTTCCAAATAGTGGTATACAGATTTCAAGTATAAGTTGTGTCCTGCTGCAGCAAAATACGGTAACATTTCATGAAGGGACTGCAGACTCAATTCCCAGTTACCAGTACGCTCAGCAAATACAAACTGTCTATAGATGTCAATTATTTCCAGATACTGGATCCACAATGCTGCTGTTGGGTACACTTTCAGACGAGATTTTGTGTCCAACCAGGATCGAAATAACTTTTCTAAAAGTTCATTGTCATACACATCTTGTGGTAGATTTTTACCAGATACAAGCTTTTCATAGAGGTCAGTCATTGTTTGCATGCTGGGAGACACAGTGCAGCTAATTCCTTCAAATGTACTTTCTTTATTATTGCAGTTTTTTTTACTTTGAGTTGCTGGTGTGTTGTTATTGTCATCAATAGGGTTTTCTACAGAACTAATTATTTCCTCACGCATCAAAAGAATACATAGGGCAGTTGAGGCTAACGAGTGTCCGCGAACAGCTCTTGCAACTGCTTTCCCGCTCATAATGTGTGGCACAGTATTTGGAGCATACACTGTTTCAAACAATTCATTCAATCCTGTGCCTGACATGAGTTGGCCAATGCATCCCAGAAAGCTCATTATGCAGTGAAATCCGCCTAGTCGAACTACCATGTCCTTTAGCAAAGTACCATCATTAGCTTTGGATACAATTGTTACTGCTTTCCAATACAATGGTTGATCAAATGTGAGAACCGCGGTTTGCTTGTACTTGTATGCATGGCTGGAAATATACTGAAGCGTTGTGAAAACGCATGACATGTCGTTCGGATCCATATCAATCATAGGTAGCAGGATAACCGATGATTTACCTGGGTGTTCACCTTTACTTATCATCTGCATAAGTCCTGACCATTCGGGTCCAGGTTTCCTGTGTGGCCAAGTGATCTGCGCAAGAAATGAAATTTTGTTGTAAGCATCATATATACGAGTTTTATTCTGTAATGTTATCTCTGACAATTTCAGTGAAGGCTTTGAATTACATGGTGCTGTGTAATATTGTTTATTTATCCTTCCAATTGACAAGAGATCCTCAGTTGTAATGCGCCTTCTTGTCACTGGTTTATAACCAAAGTTTCCCGGTGTAACACAGGCAATCATACCCATACCATGAAAGGTATTGTGTCCATCCAAAGTCCGTAGATTATGGTCAACATTGTCACCCACATATTGAATGAACATGTCTTCATGATAGTTTTCAATATTTGTATTGTTTGTAAAAACTGCACTTGACTCGAACATCTGCACTTCAGAGTAAGACACACAAAATCCAAGGCTATTCAACACATCAATGAGATACCTTGACGCAAAATGATGATGGAGCTGAACAGCCAACCCCAACTGTAATGGAGCTATGATAGTTCTAGGTCGACAAGCTTGCATAATGGCTTGGCCTATTGAGCACAATTTTACATCAGAATCCTTCCCCGAAAATATTTCTCTTAAAAAGATTAATAAGCTTTCAGGCACAAACTGCTTATTGGCGATATCATCCGGATTTGGATAAACTGATTTGTCACTTTTTACATCCTTGATATCATTTTGAATTAACTTAGCTGCTGTTTTTAAAAGAGTCACTTTTTGGGCCTCGGCATTATCTAACTTTCCTTGTGAATAGAAGTCATGCAATATTGAAGCTGCAGTTCTTGTAAAGGTGACCACATCTACTTTCCCATTTATGTCTGTGATTATAACTGAATCAACAAAATGTTCCTTTAATTTCTGCTTAGTGTATTGTACACCATATGCATTTTCTCCACAAATATTTTTCATTTGGTCAACTAAATCTGTAACTGTTATTTGCTCATCGTCACTTTCTTTTAATGATGAGATCACTTGTTGAAAAGCTAGATGTGCTGCTTCGTTCGTGGGTCTGCCTCGTATTGGTGATGTCATCGTCATAGGTTCGGTAACACTGCGGAAATTTGTTGGCATATCTTTAAATGTTCTAAAATTGATGCTACAGGACTGGTGGTAAACTGCATCAACTGCTGGTAGGTCATTTACATATTCTATCCTGCCCCGGACCTTATCAGCCCAATCATCTCCTCTAGCTGAACACAACTCTGTTATAGTTTTTTGAAACTCTAATGTCCTTACTGGAAAAACATCCAAACCGCGTTTTCTGTCATTGTATTTAGCAGAATGACCACAAAATATACAATGTTCTTGAAAATTCAATACATCAGCTTTAGACCTCACAAATCTGGTGTTTGGACTAAGGTTTTCTTTTGTATCGCGAACAATAACATTAGCATTTGTGTACGTCTTTCGACATGCAATGTGAACAAAATTTCCTGGAACAGCCTGAACATTATCCTGTCTCTTCAAGCTAGCATCATTTATTCCACTGCATCCTTTTACTGTAAGTTTAGAGCCTTGGTTGTCTTCAACTGCATGGTGACATATACAGCAAATCATGATATCCATTCTGTAATATAAAAAGGAGACAACTGTTAACTTTATGTTACACACTTACTGAATTATTTTTTTCATTACTGCATTTATTTTTAATAATATATAAACTTTGAACCTGTACACTTGTATAACACCATATTTATAAGTATAATGTTGGTCTGATTCTAGTTTCAAAATAGGGCATGCGTGGTAAGAAGTTATAGTAGATTTCTTCATATTGTTGAACGATAAATTATATTAATTTCATTATTTTTGACACAATAATACTCACATGTCAGGATTTCTACCATTATCCGCAAGACATCAGGTAAATCACTTCCATTTTATTGTCTGAAATACATAATACAAAAAATAGAAATGTTTGTTATGGGAGCAATTTTGTTAGAAAGCAAATTGCTTGTTATCATGTCTGGTAATGGTCACCGTAAACATGAGTGAATCTGGCTGATGCAAGTATTCATGAAGCTTCCAACATGAAAGCCCAAAGAAGGATGACAACAGAAGACCAATAACTTTAATTAACATGAGCTTTAACAATGATCCATTAATGACAATTTCATGTATGTATTTTAGATTGCATAGATAACTAGATTGGCAAAAATATATTGGATTCACTAATTTTCTGTCATTTATTTCAAAACCCAGGAAATACTTACAAAAACAGACTGGTCACCAAATGCTTTGTCAATTGTCTGAACATCTGTCACACACCTGCTGGATTCAACTGAAATATAAAGGAAAGGAAATAAATAAGTATTTTATGTTGTATTGGTAGCTATAGACTTTTTAAGTAATAAGCAAATGAGTAGAGTCAAAATTGAAATTTTGACACAAAAGCGCTTCCGTACTTGAGTTTTTATGCAGTAGCTGCATTCCCGCGGACAACGTTTCAACCCGAAAATGTTGAAATAAATTTTTTTTATAAATGTAACTTATATCTTGTGCGTTTGAAAGAAGAATGCCACTCAAAGCGAGAAAATATTACTTAATAATGTTGTTCAATCTTAAACCGCGAAAACATGTAACATTTGTATTTTTGCACTTTAAATGGCTTAACATACTAGTCGCACAAGAGATATGACCTTTAAATGGCAAAAACTCACCCGTAAAGATGTTTTTTCTAAACAAATCAAGCACGAATCCCATTTAAATCACCAACGACCTTCATCGACGCTGTTGTCATCGTTTACAACCACCGAAAAATCCTCCGAGTTGAAGAGTAGCTTAAGTACGGTGGGGTATTTGGGACAATTCTTTAATTTATATAATAGGAAAAATAAACTCGATTATTTTCATATTTCCCCTTCTTCGATTTTTCTAGATTTTTCATATTTGTTTAATAACTATATAAGAGCAATAAAAAATGTAAAACAATTTCTGTTGCAATTTTTTTAAGGTCAAACTGTAAAATGACTGGACTATTAAATATGCTTTCAAAATGTGAAATGTGATCAGCAGTACCGTATGAAATTGTTTAGTTGACAAGATTTAGAAGACTTAAACGTTTGAACCAAACTTAACTCCGTCCGTTCGTTTGGTCGCTCATGCACGTATTCAGTTTTCCGATGGCATCTCTTTCTGCGGTTGCTTTAATAAAGCAAATAAATAAACTATTTATTGACCGTATCAACGACTGCCGCCGGCAACAGTTTTAATCCAATTATGATCCTGTTTATATATAAAATGTTAAATTCTTATGAACACAAAATGTAATCTCCGTTACAATAAAACTGTTTTGAAGCGATTGGATTCACTATTTAATTAGAAGGAAGATATGCATATGATTTCATTTGTAAGTTGCGTTCTAGTTTTATAATTAGAAACCTAAAACAATCCCATTAGAAAACATTCATGATGATGTTTATATTTTACGGTCCGTGAAACAATATAAGAATGAGATAACGCATATTTGTATTGCCAATATTAAACTGTCCATTAATTGCACTTCAAAATAAACCTTTCGCTCGATTCGACTCTATTAAAAACAAACATTTTCTGCCTATTTACTATTCGTATCGTGAATGATGTGGTGTTTTTAAGCTACTATGCCCTGAATGGATGTTCTTGGTTCTTGGCAGCTTTTGTTTAGAACATATTAATATAAGAATGAGATAACGCATATTTGTATTGCCAATATTAAACTGTCCATTAATAGCACTTCAAAACAAACCTTTCGCTCAATTCGACTCTATTCAAAACAAACATTTTCTGCCTATTTACTATTCGTATCGTGAATGATGTGGTGTTTTCAAGCTACTATGCCCTGAATGGGTGATCTTGGTTCTTGGCAGCTATTGTTTAGCACATATTAATTATTTTGATTGGCACTAGAAATTTAGCGAGCAAACGTGACCAACAAATAAAGGCATGCCCTTGTACATATTTCTGGGTTATCTACTTATTGATTGATTGACTTACAAACAAATGGAACATACGCGTAGTATGGGAACTAGTTTTGTGAACATTGTGTACTCGATTATATCTGAACCAATACTATTAAATGAATTACTGGAACACTTATGTTTTTATTACGGCAAAGCCACCATTCAGATTTTTATAAAATATGGTAATATACACATGTAAAATAAAACAAAACGTTTAATTCTTATCTAAGGATTCAGTGATTATGTATTTGAAATTCGTGATACAATAAAGTTAAAACGGCCACCGGAAAAACTTTGCTAAACCAAAATTGTGCAAGCTCAAATCTCTTTTTTACTTGAAGATTTGAGATAAAGTATGTGATTAGTATGCGATTGCGAAAACAATAATATTTTTTCAAACGCGATTTAACGCATTAGAATCGCGAGAATTGTTCTTCATTTCTTAAAATGTAGTGTTTCTGAACGTTACATGAACAAATCTCTAAAAATCAGTAAAAAAATTTTCCCATACAAAAAATGCGATTTTTTTTCTGTCAAAGAAAATTGAACGAAAATAAGCACAAATATTTTTACAAAGCTTAAAATCGATAACTAAGAATAAACGAAGGTGTTTTATTTTTTTGAAATTCCCATGGTATTTTTTTCCCATAAAAAGCTGGAGAAAAATCCCATGGGTAAAAAAAAATCCATGGGAGAAAGGAAAATCCCATGGGAAGATGCAAAAATCCAATGGGAGACCAACTTTGCAAATAAAGTTCATATTGAAGAAAACGCATTTTTAAAGCAAAAATAACAAATTATTAATCAAAGGTAAGACTTTTATCTTATATTTTATCACAAAGAAGCATATCTTCAAGAAAAAGGGTACTTAAGTTTGCGAAATTTCGGTTTCGCAAAGTTTTTCCGGTGGCCGTTTTATGTTAATTCTCATACTATATTACTTATACCATTCATTAATTTAATGATATTATAACACATATTTTGGCCTGTGAGAGTGTTACCCCGGGAATATTACACAAAACCGATTAATTTGTGTGACTGTTTGTACAAAATTTAACATAATGTATATTTGTAAATGTTACGGCTCTAACAACAGTTACAAAACCAGCTAGATCGCTTCTTTCAATGCGATTGCATGGACTCATGTGCTGTGAAGCGTTCCCATGTTGTTTAATTTCATGTTAATGATTTATATCTATCAAATTATATATGCTTCCATAATGTTTTCTAACTATTACGGAATACCGTTGCACTTTTAAACTTTTATATTTTACATAAAATAACGCATTTATTAATTTGAAAGCTCATTTAACGTAATTTTTATATTATTAGAATGTAAATAATAAAAGTATCACTTGATTACTATGTTTTATGAATGTGAAATTCGAATCATTATGGTTTCGCTTAAAATTCTAGTACGTCATGAAGAATTATTATGTTCCTTTAATTATTTCAATTAATATCGATTAAAATTGCCTTTTTCAAAAATTCAGTATCAGATAAATCGAACTAGGGATAGCTTTTTTTCTTTTGGTTGAAACGGCGTTGACATTTTTTAAGAATATATTTAGTGATATATAAAGATTTGTGACTGACCTATATGTCTGGGTTTTGACATGGTTGATACATTACTTCCGCGACTTATCGTCACTTGCAGTGTGAAAGTAGCATTTTTGACGATGCTGCTGCGCTCGTCTAAGTTATCATACCATGAAAAAAATCTTCACATTGGCGCTATATGTAAAAGACCGAGCCAGTCCGATTGAGATAGCTCAATTTTTCGAATCGGCATACCTCGCTGATTATCATTGATAAATGTATAGGAAGCTCAGCTATAAATAGGACAGAATATTCTGGGAAAAAGATTTAATAATAGTTTGAAAACGTTTATTTTAAATCAGTTATATTCAATCCATTACATGTTTATAGATCAATGAAACAACTATGCATTTTCTGTATTGTATTTAACATTTGTCGTGACGCAGTAAATAAATTGCGAATTAAAACGTGTATAATTAACTCTCAATGCGATCATGAGTGTAAAGAAAACGAATAATTTCGAACGTGTCATTTGTAAAAGTTGTAGTGACTATGGTATATAAACAGCATAATAGCCGACTTACACATGTGAAACTCGCTCTTATGCGTGCTTTCTCATTTTGCATATTTAATAAACTTTTAAAACAGAAATTAAAGAACCACATCAGTGCACATACTATGTTTGATAACTCATTCGTTTGTTGGATATTGTTTGCTGTTTTAAACACATATTAGGTCATATCGCGGAGATTTAGTTAACCTTACCATGTGATCATGGGCGAACTCACGTATTCAAGTGCTCTTACGACTTTGTGCTCATACCTACTTCCGGGAATCATCATGAAATTATTGGCCGTACTTAACAAACAAACATGCCTAAGCTTATTGAATTAAAGAAAAAAAAACAATAATCAAAAGAGAAAAAATATATGTTCATGCACATGGGCATGTAAAATCACGTCCGTACACAAAGCATCATTAACTTAGGAAAGGAAACAACGAAATATAAAGTTTGGTATGATATACATGTGAAATTAAACATGGTGTAATTAAAGAGCATGTCAAGTTTTGGATTTATATGCTGAAACGTAAAGTTCCCCACGGGTACTGCTTCCCCGTATCCCCAATTTATTTTTCGTACTCTATATTTTTCGTACCCAATTTTTTTTCGTACCCAAATTTTTGCTCGTACCCAAATTTGTTTTCGTACCCAATTTTTTCTCCAACCCTTGTAACATTTTTCTGCAACGTATTCTACTTATATATTCATTTTTGCCATTTTGCAGCACAAAAAATAAAAGTTAGCTGTTTGCTTTTGCTGAATCATATAATTCCTTGAAGGCGACACGTTGATATTTTGCCACATTGAAGCATACGATTGCACGTTCACTGATTCATTGTGTTCAAGTAACATGATGTTAGCTTTGGGACTGATAATGAAATTGGCTTTTGCTTTATTCTCTGCTTTTTTCATGTTGTAAAAAAAACAGCAAATGAACGAGTTCTTGAGCTAGATCAGCATCAGATTTAACGTATGTGTGTTTGTGTTGTACAATCACAACTTGGTTTGCGAAATACTTATCATGTATCATCAGCCTGTAAAAGCATTTACTTTAATACTGATCTGGAATGATAAAATTATATTGCAAGAAATTGATGAATCGTGTCCTATACTTTAATTATCCGAGAGGCGATAATAGTTCTCAGGTCAAATGTACACACGAAGCCCCAGATGAGAAAGCAGTACAGAAAAAGTAAGCAGCACAATGTCCTCTATGTCTGGAGAGAGACAATCTAAAAAAAAGAAATACACAAAATACATACAAATCACGAATCACTGTTATAAATACCAACATAAGAACCCCCATAGAAACCAAAATAATTGGTGTGCTGATATATTGCAAATATATATGGGCCGTGCTCTGTGAAAAGTGGGGTTTAATGCATGCGCGTAAAGTGTCTCCCCAGATTAGTCTTTGCAATCCATACAGGCTTATCAGTTACGACAATTTCCACTGAAACATTGATTTTTTATAAGATGAGACTATCTTTAAACGAAATATACCATTATGTACAGCGGAAAGTGTCGTCCCTGATCAGCCTGTGCATACTGCTGTGGTTAATATGGGAGGACACTTACGTACTTGTATAATTCCCAGTTTGCCCAAAACGAGGTTTCTTTGTTTACAAATGGGCCGTAAAGTGTCTCCCCAGATTAGTTTTTGCAGTCATCAAAGGCTTCTCAGGGACGACACTTTCCGCTTAAACTGGATTTATGCTAAGAAGACGAAGAAAACGAAAAATTCCATAAAAGCGTAAAATGCCGTCCCTGACTGGCCTGTGCGGCGGAGTTCACAGGCTAGTCTGGGACGACACTTAACGCACATGCTTTAAACCCTTTTTCACAGAGCACGTCAATACAAGATTCTCATTGTGACACACATTGCTCTTACTAGTATCGGTATCGGGAGGTCTAAAGTACTGCTTGGAATTGATATGCTTATATAACTCGTGTAACGCAAACGGTCATAATGTAACAAACCCAAATATTCGTCGTTTAGATGTGTACACTAATATACACGTTTATGAATACGTTAACAATTTCTGTTGTATGAGTTATGCATAGTTCATAATCGTTCCAGGAGCGAGGGACATTAATCAACAATAACATGAACGTGTATTTACTTTAACAGCACAGAACGTGACAAAACGCGATTAATGTCTTATGCATACCATTCGAATCTGAAATGAAAATGTAACTGTGTTTATTATTATACACGTATTTTTGAAACGACTAAAACCAAAATGACGCGGATAACACAATACAGATTTATTAAATAATTATAATATTCGTTAAATGTTCTGTCATTTAGTGTATCTTTAAGGCGTCAAAATCCAAACAAGTTTGATGAAATACTTAATTGTTAAGACTTGATAAAAGCGATTTCATAATAGAGATAAACTATATTATTGCTATATTGACTACCGGAAAGCATATGACGTCATCAATCGCGGTCAAGTATGGACTAAATTGAATAGCGTGGGCAACGCGGCAACCTCTTAACACTCGATTAATAAAATTACAGAGTAAACACATTGGTAACACATGGACATATTCAGTATTAAAGTCGGCTTATTTCAGGGTGAGCTAATCTCGCCCATATTGTGTTCGCCCTTAATCAACGACTTCGATTTGATTTGCAGAATGCAATTAATGCCGTAATTACACTCGACAAATATAGAAATATATATAATTTGTCGTTGACGAGGCGGCTTTATTTTCGAAAACACAGGAGAGGCTTCTTGAATCAATAAACAATTTAGAAACCTATTGTGATACGTGGAATTGTACGGTTTACGTTTAAGAAAGAACTAAGGTCATTGTTTTCCGAAAAGGCGGTTCAATAAGTAAAGCATTACAATGGACATATAAAGGTCAAGAACTAGAAATTGTTAGCAGTTTTACTTACCTAACAATTCTCATGTCAAGCGGTGGTCATTTGTACCCGAAAAATACACTGTATGCAAAGCATTAAACGCGATGCATTCTTTGTTCAAACTAACAAAAGACATGAACTTACCTAAATATCATGTTATATTTATTTAACATATATGTATCATCAATTTATAACTATAATTGTGATGCTTGGGAAATTATCAAAGCGGCTCATCCACTTGACATTTCCACGAAAAAATGTTGTATTTCATTCTCTGTTAAATTCGAAATGATGTACGTTTTAAATTTAATGGAAACGCATGCTGTCACTGCACATGTATGTTTATGATGGGCTGTATTTATGCTTTAATGGAAATAAAACTAATTATGTTCTGTTCTGTCCTATTCTGTCAAAACCCAGACAAGTATGTAAAAGTGGAACACGCACATGCATACAAACAAAACGCCGTTCATCGGTTGATTAAAGACTGGAAAACTCCGATTAGTGAATTGTTCTTGATTAGTAATAATTAATTTTCTGATGAAAGAATTGCTGTTGGTTGATTTAATATAATAGCTTGCTGGTTAATGAGCGATAATAGTTATAATATGTACAAATGAAGCTCATGATGTGACAGCAGATGAGAACAGGATTACAATTTATTGCATAATTGAAAGGCATATACACTCGATGTTATGTAATTTAGTGTAGCTTTTATGCGTCAACTTTCGATTTCGAATGTAAGATTGGAACACTCAAATGCGTTAAGACAAAACGCATGAGATCCGTTGATTTCATAGTTCGTCAAAGATTAATTAGGCCATTCAGGCAAAACTGTCCGTTCATTACTTGACACAGGTTTAACTTAAAACTGTGTATTTACCTCTGTGGTTTAAGCCAGTGAGTCATTCTGAATTGAACACTTAAAAAATCATTTATATGCGTGTAAGTTAACACATATTTAACATATGTAAAATCAGTTTTTCACATGGATTCAATACGTAGTTTATAAATCAATACTCGTGCATTTTTCAAATCAAAGCCAGTGTGTCTACATTGTGCCTTATATGCAAATAAATATTGCTTATTTGTTATGTATAATTGTGACCTTCAGTAAAAATATTTGAGTTTTCTGTTTCGAATACTTATGTAAAAAAACGTTACAGCCTTCGAGAGGTTCTTTCGTTTTGCAATAGTTTTGAAAAAGAACACAATTTTTATTACTTGTCGGTCAGCTTGAATCCAGATGTAATAAAATCTAACTTTATGTCGCACCAGATACACACGTTAACTGTATTCCATCTGTCTGATATATATGACTTCAGGTCCTGATTTCCCAAACAGGGAGTATTAATTCCATAAACAACGAAACCGCTGCTGTTAACAGATTAGTTTCGACAGTTCATTTAAAAAAATTCTTAGCGTTAAAGAAGAAGTCTTGTTAATTTCATTCTTCATTTGGTAATAGATATATTTTTAAAGAGTATGTCTTCAATCCACTTAAATTAGATCCATAAGTCTAAATCATCACTCCAACTAAAGACATTGTTTCAAAATTGTGATATACATTTTCAATGGAATCTCGTTTTCTTTATTGTATAATACAAAGCTGTTTTGACACATTAGTTAATTAGCAAATAGGATCAACGTAAGAGATGCAATACTTACGGGGGCATGAGAGAAACTTATAAATGCAACGGTAATAATCAAGAAGATAAGACACAAATTAAATGTAACCAATAGCAGTGTTTTATGAAAAACGGAATAAATACGTGTAGGGTAACATGCATTTTTTAAACAAATTGTCATTTAATAGTGCAAAGAATCTAACAAAAAAAACGACTTTATAAATTTGTCACCTTTGATTTTGCTCGAGAAATCATATAAACTACTCCATTAGCAATCCATTTGAAGCCCTCGGATTCAATATATTTAACTGGAATTAAGACATTTATATGAATTCTTTTGTAAGTTACGTTCTGGTTTTAAAATTATAAACCCAAAACAAGCCCTTAAGAAATTATTTATGATTTTCTTTATATTTAACGGTCCGTGAAACAATAGAAAAATAAAATAAAGCTTAATTGTTTTGCCAATACTAAACTGTCCATTAATAGCACTTACAAGTACAAGTACCACTTTAGATCGATTCGAGCCTAGTCGAAATCTGGCTATTAACAATTCGTATCGTGACTGATTTTGGTGTTTTTTTTTCAGCTTCTATTCCCTGAATAGATGTTCATGGTTCTTAGCATCTATTGTTAAGCACTTATAAATTCTTTTGATGTACACTAGAAATTTAACGAGCAAACGTGGTCAACATATAAAGGCATGCCATTGTACATGTGTTGGGTAATCTAGTTATTGCTTGATTGATTTACAAACAAATGGAACATACGCGTAGTTTGGGAACTAGTTTTGTGAACATTGTGTACTCGATTATATCCGAACCAATACTATTCAAATGAATTACTGGAACACTTATGTATTTATTATGGCAAAAGTCACCAATCAGATTTATATAAAATATGGTAATATACACATGCAAAATAATAAAAAAACGTTTAATTCTTATCTAAGGATTCAATGATTATGTTTTTGGCATTCATAATATAATAAAGATAAAACGGAAAAACTTTGCTAAACCGAAATTTTGCAAGCTCAAATTACCTTTTTTGCTTGAAGATTTGAGATTAAGTATGCAATAAGTCTTGCTTACTATTAATTTAATTTTTTTTGCTTACAAAATGCGTTTATTTCACTATTAAATTTAATAGCAAAGTTGGTCTTCATATGGGATTTTGCAGTTTCCTATGGGATTTTTTGTTTCCCCATGGATATTGTTGTTGTTTTTTTCAAATGTTTTGTTCCCATTATTTGAGAACGGAAAAAAATACAATGTGATTTGGGGCATTTTGAAAAACGTGTTTTCTTCGCGTATCTCAGATTAAAACGTTATTTAAGGATTGCACAATCATTTTATGCGGAAAACAACTTTTATTTTTAAGTAATGCAAAATCATATTTTTAACATATTTTCACTTATTATTATTCACATACACTATATTTTATCAAATGATGTACACTTGAGGCGATTGTTATGTGATTAATAGTTTTTAAACAAAAAGTTACATCGGATTTTTTTTCCAATTTGATGTTTTCATATGGGATTTGTTTCACAATCTCTTAAGTCGCATGAATGCGAACACAATAATAATGATATGATAATAATAATGATAAAAACACAATAATACATAATAAAATAAATATACTTATACTGATTATAAGTTTTATTATTATTATTATTAATTATTATTATTATGATTAATTGAATAATCATCTGGATAATCATTATAAGTGAATACTTATAATAGTAATACTAATTATTATTATTATTATCATTCATATTATTATTATTCATATTACTATTATTCATATTATTATTCATATTATTCATATTATTCATATTATTCATATTATTCATATTATTATTATTATTATTATTATTATTATTATTATTATTATTATTATTATTATTATCATTAAATAATTATTATATTATTATTATTAATTAATAATAATAATGACCCATCGAAAACAACATTTCCTTTCATGTCTTTGTGGAAGGATACCACCATGCTGCGCAACTTTGGAGGGCAACCGATCTTCTCCAAAAAGCGGAACAGTCCGGGTCTGCTAACCAGGTCGAAAGCCTTTGAAAATCGGTGAATGCCAGGTAAAGAGGCATACCCTGTTCTCTGCACTTTTCTTGGAGCTGGCGTGCTATGAAGATCATGTCGGTGGTTGATCTGCCGGCGCGGAAGCCACACTCGGACTCAGGGTAAAACATTACATTAATGCCGTTTGTATTTATATTATCAGATTTCGTACCGTGTCTGTAGTATAAAGTAAGAATTTTTATTATAAACACACGATTTGTATCAGGGAATACGTATGCCCTTTTCGATGGTTTTAAATTGCACGTAATGAAGTTTCATTATCACGCCTCCAACATAACAAACGTTAAGGTTAAAAAATACGCCCTAGTATTACGATTAAAAGGAAACTTAGGATGAAAAACGCTGAAAACATCTTAACTTTTTTTATCCAAAATAGGCAGGTTTTATGTCATATGCAACTTGAAACGAGATATTGAAGAACTAAAGAAGTTACTCTTCCCTGTCAATGTGGTATTTTTGCGATTCGGACAGACTTATCGATATAATAATGGGCAGATACAAGTGACGTATTTACTTAAGTTATTTGAAGGTGAAAGTGGTAGTTAACTGCAATAACATCACGGACAGGTGGATTAGGTTAAAAGACGCAAACATCGTAAACTAAATAACTTAAGTGCTAAATATTCTAAACTGCATCTAACATGTCACTTTTCAAATGTTGCTCAATTCCATTAACTTGTAAATTACACAAATCCACAGTTTCTTCATGTTACACTTGCTTCATAATTTGTAACACACTCGAAACCTTCAAAAACAGTCACACCGGGTATGCATTAAAGCCGGCCGAGTTGATGTTGGTATATTTTACCATTTTTGCTATGTGTCGCAAAAAAGTGATTATGAGTCAAAATGTGATGGTATTTATGTCAGATGTGCAAAAACATTTGTCAAAATCGGTCAAGAAATGCCCAAAATCAGTACAAAGATAGGGCTTTTCAATTTCTGTCCATGGACAGAAATGATATAAATTTAAACACGCGCGGGTCACATGTAAAACCTTGTGATTCGCTCGAGGCATGGACTCGCCTGAATAATGAAAATAAATGCACAGACTCGGAGCACAGGTGTTGGGCGCGTGTTTCGATACTTTTACTCTTGTAAACATCGGCACTGAACGTTCGGTCTGATGAGACCCGACCTGGCATTTCTACGAGTTCGTAGAATTGTTTTCTTGTAGTTTATGTTGGCAAGTAGCCGTTCGTGGTCATTTTTCGTCACGAGGCAACCTTTTCCAACAAAATGGTACATAGTTATCGAAAATCGACCGCCATTTAGGCACTTAATGGATTCAACATGTTGCTGTAGGTGATTTTCCTGTGTCAAGAGATACCTACCTGTATGTATATAATATATCAGAACTTTTTTTGTCAAAATGATGAAAAATGTTGTTTTATGACATATTGATAGTGTTTAGGCCACGCGCCTAACACCTGTGATTTAGTAGTTTTTTTGTTTTGAAAAGCGCGGAAGTGGAAATCACTTGAAATAGGCGCTCACGTTACCCAAAGCGTGTATACGTCACAGGTTAATAATAGTCTTGAGGATTCCGTTATGTACATGCTAAGGTTTCGTATTTTTAATGCTTTTGGGCAAAATTTTTGCGAAAATCAGCATGCAAGAGTTTAGCTTCAGAATACATCTGACGAATACTGATCAATTCTGGTCAGTTGAGAAAACCAAATTGTTGTGAGAAATATCAACTCGGCCGGCTTTAGGCTACATAAGGCCATGATTATTGGAGCGTAATAAAATACAACATTCGAAAGACAGCATTACATATGTGTAAATGTGCGTACGGTTTGCTGACAGTGAGTTTCTACATGCACCTATCTCATTGAATAAGACCGATGTTCTATGCATTGTATCGCTCATTTCATCCGCCATTCCAATGTGGCGGGTGAAGATGCGTCGATATGTGTCGTTGACATTCAATTAACTTATGAATCGTGATATTGTGTGGTTGCATACCATGGCATTCCTTGCGTAGGAATAGCAGATAATATTATGACGCAAATATCTAAAATTATAAATCAATTTACTGTTCAAAATACTTCATATAAAGAATGCTCGAGCTATCATCTTCCCATATTTTGTTATCAAATCAGTTTTTATTTCATTATTATTTAAAATTTCAAGCACATTGGTGAAGCTTATTCAACAAATCCTCTAATAATTGCAAATTTTAAGCGACGCAAAGAGTAAATGATGACAATTATATATGTTTGACGCATTTTTATTCTGTGGTTATTTTATTATTAAATTTCATTTAGCCATAACAACTGCCATTTTATATATACTGTTATATACTGTTGAAAACGTATTATCCACACATTACTTGAGAAGAACAAAACCGGTTACATATTATGACATATTTCTATGAACATGTTATTGCCATTATATATTAATATATATTAAGAATTAATGAATGAAGAAGTTAATGTAAAATTACCTTAAAAACGTGTGAAAATCTCTGACCCGGCCCCGTACCAACCCCCACACCTTTTGACCCAGGAGTAAGATCAAAATTCCAAAAATGTGTACAAAAAATGGGTGCGAAAAAAATGGGTACGAATAAAAATATGGGTACAAAAAATGTGGGTACGAAAAAACAATTGGCTACGAAAACAAATTTGGTACGAAAAATAATTTGGGTACGAAAAAATACTTGGGTACGAAAAAATTAAGTTACGAAAACAAAATGGGTACGATAAACCTTTGGGTACAAACAATTTTGGGTACAAAAAAAATTGGGGGTTCGGGGAAATTGGGATAGGAAACAAAAATGGGTACGAAAAAAAATTTGGGTACAAAAAAAAATTGGGTACGAAAATAAATTGGGTACGAAAAATTGTGGGTACGAAAAAAAAATGGGGAACGGGGAAGTAGTACCCGTGGACCTTTCGATAAATTCGAAAGAGGGCGGGAACCAAGCTGCCCTGTGAAAGGTAATATGGACATGGGTGGTCGAGATATACCGTGTTGTTAATGTAAAATAACCTAAAACAATTGAGTGAAAATCTCTGACCCGGCCCCACTCCAACCCCCATCGGCCACTATCCCCTCTTACAATATTAGCACTATAACCTTGAAACTTACACACATGGTAGCTTTGAGCATATGTGCGACGGTGCATCATTTGGAATTTTGATCTGACACCTGAGTCAAAGGTAAGTAGCATTTGCGTCGCTTGGGGTGGGGCCGGGTCAGAGATTTTTACTCATTTTACCCTATTTTACCCCCATAAGTTTTGACTAAGGGGTCAGATTTAAATTCCAAATAGTGCACCGTCGCACATATGCTCATAGCTACCATGTGTGTAAGTTTCAAGGTTCTAGTGCTAATAGTGTAGGAGGAGATAGTGGCCAGGACGGACAGACGGCGGAGATAACCACAATATCCCCACGCTTTGAATTATAATATGAATAATAATAATATAAATAATTATTATTATAGTAACGCTCGTGTGTATACTATTTATTCCGCTGATGCTCAGGATCTATCGTAGAACTGTGTTGTTGCGGTTTATCGAATAAAATATTTGCACATTTAAATAAAGTTTTGCTTTCGTTTCAAAATATAAATGGGTCATATTATGACTGAGGCATTTTACATATCTTCTTAGACCATTGCTTAGACTTTCTACCGTCATGCCAATCGCACAAATAATCAAATATAAAATAACACATATGCGAATTACGTGCGAACATATTAGCCGACATATTTACACAAACCGATGTAACATGATAATATTTACCTGCGGGTTAAAACCTCAATCCTACAAAGATGGATACGTTTTAAAGTGCCTCTGGAAATGGCAAGTTAAAGTTTTTCTTTTCTTTGTGTGGTGCGACGTATTGTAAAGTAGTGCATCTATCGAGCAAAAAGCGGAAATATAGTTTAATGTTAACTATTAACCACGCACAATCAACACGTTAACTTAATGACTATTTCTACCACTAGGCTAATCTAAGATAAAACGTATTTGACACCAAAAGTGCGCTTACAAATTTATCTTTCGCTTTTTTCCGAAGATTTGTTCCAATTGGTCAAAAGTAAAGTTCTCAATTATCGACTGAAATATTTTCAAAACGTGATTTTCCTTAAACCATCCTTAGTCCTTTATTTTTAGCGCAAAGGCGTTCATTTCGATGAAAGATAAAAAAGAGTGAAATAACATGCTCACTTTATTTGTAACACACAGCTCTGGAATTGCAGTAATCAATTTTTAATTGTATTCGACGTTGTTGTTATCTACATAAAAGAATGTATCGTTTATCATTTTTGTCATAATACTATCTTATAATTACAGAACTATAGGCGTCCTCGCAATCGTGTTGATTTACAAATATGTGTACCATTAAACACAGATGGACGTATCAGTTTATTTGCGTTTTATAACTGTTGTTGAAATTCTCGCAAGCAAAGTAGGGTTTCGGGTTTCATAATATCTCTTTTCAGAACAACGGATTTAATAAATAAATGATAATATCTCACAGAATTGCAATTAAAGCTGTTTTAAACATAACAATATAGAAACGACCACATACAGTCGTTGACTAGAATATGGGCTTCATATTTCCTTTTTATCGAGTATATTAATATTTCATTTTCCCTTCATAAATTAATTATATATTTTTACTGTGCAAAACATTAATTTGTATTTGTGTGTGTATGAAAGCTGTAAATATCCTACACATAACTTTATACAATCCTTGTAATGACTTGCATGTTTATTTTTTTTCTGTGACAATATCTATTATGAGAGACACATTTTGTTTTCTATTTGATAACAACATTATTGGAACAAATAAATGAAGCAAGCTCTTTTATGCACAATTATTTAATCAGGAATAAATGCCAAATTAACGCTATAATTAATGAAAATAATAACAAGACATGTTCCGTTACTGCAAATGAAATTTATTTGAATTTGAGATATTGATTTATTTTAAGTGAGATTCTCATATAGTTCAGCAACATTGTTTAAACAGTGTTAATGTTGAATTAAACGATTAATCATTATTTCAAACTAGCCTGGAATGTGTTCCATAGAAACATATTTTTGTTTACTTTACAACTTTACCAACAATAAGAACAACAAATGTATAGTTTTGGTTTGACTCAGTACGTCGGATCAAAAAGTAAACAAATAACATATGAAATTCTTATAAATATGTAGTTCAAATTTAATAGAAGTACACGAGAATGCCATTCAATTTAGTTGGCATTAAACTTCTTCAGGTTCAACTGCAAGACAGACACACATAATTCAAACTTTATAGGCACGATGAAATGAAACAGATTCACATCGTCTGTCATTGATTATGGAGCTTTTGAAATAAAACATCCGTCATTTACATTTTCAGTTCATCGTCACGATTTTTAAAGAAGGCGCACACTAATGCAAATATGGACGAACTAAGCTGTTGTCATCTACGTCAGTTAGGTCTAAATATATATTTTGTGTTTGTCTGTATATTACAAATGCCACTTGTAACCGTTGATGTTTGTTTCTGCTTGTTTAGGAAAAAGTGGAGATTCGTCAAATTTAAAACAAGAAGCTGGTCTTGTATTTTCCATAAAACTTGATGTCAATTTATCGTGTTCTTTTGTTCACAATTATTAACGAAAGTTAATTGTATGCACTTCATGACAATCATAACTTTCAAAGTTAGTGCATAAATATAAATCATGTTAAACAAGTGATGTATGTTCATTACATAATTTCAGCAACGGCAACACTATTTTTCTCAAAAGTCCGCACTTTCAACGGGAGATTCTCTTGTTTAAACTTATTAATTTTAGCTCGATTGATTTTAAAGTACTTACTACTTATTTTAAACGCTTTCGATTCTGTTTCTTGGGCCTAGAATCAGTAGTTGGTGTATTTTCGGGGAGATCTAAAGAATTATCCCACAGTGGGGATCGAACCCGTGACCTCTCGATTGATAAGCGGACACCTTATCAATTACTCCACGGCAACAACATCTCACAGATGTTGACATTTCATCACTGTCGGTGACAGTAAATAAACCTTAATGCAGTTTTATATTTATATTTATAATATTTCAAATGATAGCTGCGTCATTTCTTTTAATACAGATATTTCAAGAAATATCATCAGCCGATGTCTCTTTTATGTTTATTCATTGGAATCACGGCTTTTCTCTCCCATGACGACTTATTGCCTATATTGTCGCTAAAGAATAATATGATATATGAAACAAATAACGATATTATGTCTTGGGAATCATTTTCCCTTTCTACGATCGTAAAGAAACAAGATTATTAGAATAATGCCTTGATGTCACCAGTTTCAACCTGTAAAACCTGTTGGCGACTATGCCTATGGCTCACGAAAGTGTCGTTGCAAGAATCATGAAGTTTATTTGCATCTTCTTTGCGATATGGGTCATGTCTATGTCCGATTTAAACACTTCTGCAACCTTCTAGGTGCCTTATTGAAAACCTTTGGCAACCTAATTCTGAACTTTGAAAATTTCGACGCCGAATGTTTTATTTGGGGCGGCAACTTTTCGGCAATCATTCGGTTGTTTTGGAAGCCATCTCATTCGACCTGACCTGTTTGGAAAGCCATCTGTGATGCTTGTGAATAATTTATCCGTCCACAACGAAACCTGCTGGATACGGAATGGCAACCGACAGCTCTTTGAATATGGCATGTGAAATAGTATTGTCTCAAAAATACAATGAGAAGTAATGCCGATCGTGTAATAAAGATATAGAAGCGCCTCAGAAGTCGCTGACGTAAAGGAACAGCGACCAAGAGATGAAATTCCCGAGCTATCTACTATCGACAGCGGAAGCCTGTTTACCCAATTTGTATATGATGT
Source organism: Dreissena polymorpha (assembly GCF_020536995.1). Classification (NCBI taxonomy): domain Eukaryota; kingdom Metazoa; phylum Mollusca; class Bivalvia; order Myida; family Dreissenidae; genus Dreissena; species Dreissena polymorpha. Next base: position 43,468,865 of record NC_068363.1, read on the forward strand.
TTTTTCATCTAAAACCAGAAATTGACATTGATTTAATTTGTGAAAACACTATACGTAAACAGATAACTTTGCAAACTACCTGTGTATAAAATCAATGGCTGGTTTTAGATTGAAATGAAATCTGACTGCCAATGCTTAGAATGTCCCAGACGTTGTCAGTGTTGCAAACCCGCATACAAGAACCATCTACGCTTTCAATGTACTATATGAGCCGTTTATTTCACATAATTGAGTATAGGCGACGGAGCTGCAATATGGGAATACAGAAATGTTCATGTATAAATGCAGTCTATCACAAAGCCTGTCGATTCTTTTTAGGAAAAAATAACATAAATATACATCGATCGCAGCAGTGACCGGTGACATGGGACTGACCCCGCCGCACATTCGACGGTGGGAATCTGTCCTAGGTCATTTGCTCCGCTAAAACAGCATGGACAACAACTAGCTTAATAAAATATGCTTTGACTACTTAACTAGACAGGACGCACGACGAAACAACTGGAGCAAAACGATAATTACATCTGTCAATACAAAACTGCAAAATGACGCTCTTGGTCATGGTCATATATACAGAAAAGATCAACAACAGTCGATAATTAATAGTTATCAACAAGCTATGTTGAACGAATTATACTGTAAATACATCGTTAATACAGAATATTGTCAAAAACATGAAAATGGGGGTAATAAACTTTGGAGCCATACGTCAAATGTAACACGATAAGTCGAGCACAACGTTGTAACTTAGCAAAAGTTCGCGGTGATGTTGCACATTTTCGTATAGAATCAGTTTGCAATGAAGCTGTACCGAAAAATACACGATATTGTTTTATTTGTAAGACGTGTTTGGAAAGTGCACAGCGTGCCTAAATGTTGTATCCGCTATACGCAAATATAAGATCCACTTTAACAGAAAGTGCTCTCTTGGGAAAGCTAAGTTTCAACGAATTAGAGCCAAGAGAGAAAATGAACTTCTTTCTGTTAGATGATCGCATCATTAAACCCAGTTCCAGAGCATGTCATGACATTTTAATGAAGCTACGCAACCACATGTATATATGATCTTGTTAATGTGTGCACATAGCAATTCCGTAGCAAAAAGTAATATAACGTATGATTCAAAACTACAAAACTGTTTATAATGTTTTCATTTTTCTTATGTTTTTATAACATATGTGTGCTTATATATGTTTTATTTATTGTAATAAGATTGGTCATTATAAATATAGGATCTTGCATGAGTGGTCGTTTTGTATAGAATTTATTAAACAAGTCATCTAAATAAAGATAAAAACGAGGCTTGCCGAGTTTTTATCTTTATTTAGATGACGATTTTAATAAATTCAATACAAAATGACCACGAATCTAAGATTCTATTTATAACATGACCAACACATTTTCTTTTTATTGTATGCTCTTTTCACCGTTTATTCACATAGTAAAAGAGTTTAACTGAAGAAATTCGCCTTGAAAAATGACGTCATTTTGTCATTTCACAGTTATATAACTAGTGTAATAGCACCTGTGTAATAAACAAAATTTAGCATTACGTTATTTCACTCCTGGAGCGTAGGTCATGTTATAAATCGAATTTATTTAAGGGTGTATACATTTCTAACAGATGTGAACATTTTTATGATATATATATATCATCGTTTCTCGTTAATCTTTTGGAGTATAAACATATATATATATTATTATTATTGTGTACTGTGTTTTAAAGTACAAAAGAGAGACGTAAATAAAATGTTATGTCTGTCTCATTCGTAAGAGTTTTATATGGTCTTTTAAATCAAATAAGTATGTTTTCAGTTAAGTGCAACCGCGCGTTTAAACGGTTAGAAAAATGTCGGATCAGTGTGGGGACTTCATATACTACCTGCGTCATTAATTAATATGTACGTTACTGTTGGGTGTTATATATTGACTTGTAGTCTAGGCTTGAAAGATTCTTTCGAATAATTAACAAACGATCCTTTACCATTAATTGAAAGAGACACATGCAGATAGTGTATATTGAACCTTGAAATGACGTATTGCATTCAATGAAACATTACTTTAAATGGTACAATTATGAGATTGAGTCGCTAGGTCAATTAGCAATAAATATTAAAATTAATCATATTATAATTTGAATAAAATAAATAAACGTTGTGTGCTTTTTCATTCAAACTTATATTCGAATTGTATTTTATTATTCAAATGTCTTACAAGCATTCTATACAAGTCAAAAGCCTTTGAAATTCTTTAAGCGATACCTTATGTTTTAGCTTTTTACAAACGTGCATCCAATAGCAATAAGATAGAGCTACATTTAGTGCGTTGGGTTGCTAAACGATGTACGTCGCTTTATTTATATATTACATTTTATTTTATTTAAAATCCACTTTTCATTGTGCTGCAAAACACTGTTTAATAAACAATTAATTTATTTTGACAAAACATTTATATATATTATCAAGGTAGTAAGGAAAAGCATAAGATACTAAGTATTGTTATATTAAAAGCAAACGAGTTTTCAAATTATGTTTGATTGCGCAAATGCCTTAAAAACATTCAAACGTATTGAAGCGATAATAATCTGCAGAAATAAAATCCTTTACATAAAGATAACTGATGCTTCTTTCTGTTAAACCATACAATTTACTGAAATGCGTGGTAGGTTGAACTGCAACTCAAAAACAAGTTTAATTCGTTATATAATAAAATAACTTCGTTCGGCCATACCTTAATTCATAGCATATACCTGTTTAATATTACATTTTAAACATTAAAAACTCAATAAGAGCATCTGTATAATTAGCTCGTCGAACTTTAATAGATCAATTATATATATTTGTATCTTCTTTACATTATGCGCTTAAAATATCTAAAATTACGGTTTCCCAACGTTGTAAGGCTATCCATTTTAAAACAATATCATTATAATAGTTGGAAACACATTTTTGATATCATTACCAGAACATTTAATGTTGAACAGCATGAGCGTTTTCACAAGGTACCCGGTAAACTGTAAACACCAACAAACACAGATGGAGTTAGTTTAATATGATTTGAATACTATGACTGTAAGTTGAATGTTTCAATAGTGTTGAAACCACATCTGCAACACAGTATACTATACGCGTTTAAGTCATGCGTAGAACCCTTAATTTTGCCATGTAAACGAACAAGCATGGACATGAGCTATTATTACCATCAAATTATAATAACATTTTTGTGTTGTATAATTGGAAAGAAATTGATATCACTCGAGAATTAACATTAGCACTTCCGTACACTGTATGAGCATTGATGGCCAACAATTCAAAGCAAAATAAATACGGAATAGCGGATGCAAATAAGAATGTAGATCCTAAAAATGATTTTTTTCTTGGATTTATAGCTAGAAAATCACACAAACTGTCTGCGTAATGTATTCGTTCTTTTTTTAAGATGCAACCACCAACAAGCTATAATTCCGTTAAGAACATGGCTTGTTTTGGCGTTTATAGCGTCATATAAACTAGACATGAAACAGAAAATTGAACAATTATGTTGTTGTTTTTCTCGAAAATTAATTCAATTTAACGCCACACGTAATAAACCCCGAGAGAATCAATAGATGTACGCAATAACTGTGTTGTTATGCAGCTTGTGATAACCATAAACACCTTTTTCTCAAATAGGAATAAAATAGGAATTAAGGTGCCATCATCTAGTTGCGTAGGTTGTTGATTGTTTAACGAGTGACGCATACATTTCAAGTGATTAAAGATTTAAAAAAAATAGTTCATTTTGTCTGTGCGTGTAGGTTTTAAGTAAGGATTCAGCAAACAGAAGGATAATAACGCTGGTGTCAAGCAGTCGTGTGTGTGTTTACGTAAATATTATATGCGGAATTTGAATAAACACAAACATATCCTCAACTATTAACATTTTCACATGTTTATAATAAAGTGGTGTATCAAGTTAGTTTATTATATACAGCAACTGAACCCTTACTTATAATTCATTTGTTTAAACGCAGTAACAACTAACAAATGACTTTAAGTCGATATAATGCAAAACAAATATCAGATTTCGCTGATTTGTATCATGTGTTCCTGGGTCATAGCAATCATAGACGAAGTCCTATATAAAGGAATATCATCTTAAATTGTCCCCTACCGGTTTCGCCGGAGGGGACTTATGGTTTGCGCTCTGTGTGTCTATCAGTCTGTCTGTCAGTCCGTCAGTCTGTCACACTTTTCTGGAACCTGCGATAACTTTAAAAGTTCTTCATATTTTTTCATGATACTTGAAACATATCATGATATGATAGATGGCAATATGGACATTATGCACGTCATTTCATTTTGTTCCTACGTCAAAAATTATGGTTGCCATGGCAACAAATAAAATTAATATTCTGACAATGGTGAAGCCGGTAGGGGACATATATTTTATGTTTTACGTTTTTATTCAGACGTCTTCGGTCTTGGATGAAAAAAGCGAAGCCAAACACCGTAAAGCCAAATTAATTGTTCATTAAAAAGAACAATAATACATGCAAAGAAACTCACCGGTTAAACATGAACGTCCATTTTTCGCAAGAAATCCGAATAAGGACGCCATTTTGTGAGTCAGTTACAAATAAAATCCCTTCAACAAGGCCCGCTTTTGTATACGCTATCTTTCGTCGAACGAATGGCTAGTTTATTAAAGGTTAATGTGTACTCTGGAAAAAGAAAGAAATTAAAACATAGCTTTGAATATGTGCACTGATATAATATCGACAGACTTGACAAATAAAGACGCGAGTACTCTATGACATTTACAAAAGTATAATAACAAACGATACATGTCTTGCATTATTGCAAAAAAAATAAAACTGAATAAGAACTAGCTTATAATATTGGACCAACATATTGTATACCTTAATTGAAAAAATTTCCTTCAATGCACCTGATGTCTATGTAATTAACAATAATGCATAAATTCCTTATTTTCTTCACTTTTTGGAATACAGTAGACGTATAAAAACGTTGATTTTGATTTGTATTTATTAAAGAATGTACCACAGGTTCATATCGATAATTTTCTAACGGAAAATAGAAATATATAGTCTAAAAAGGTAAACACATTTCTATCGCAATTTTTGTCAATTTTATCCACTAACTAAGCCGTATTATCGAAATGACTCTAAATTTTCGGACACTTATATTTTTGTTCGCGTCCGAGCATTTGATACGAAAAATATTCATAAATACAAGTTTCCGGAAATTGAAAGACAAAAAATACATGTGTTCCAAAATTTGAAGAGAATCTTAAAAAATGCATTAGATATCGGTGACGAGTATGCAATGTGAACAGCGTCAATTGTCGAAACAAATAGTAGCGCATGCTTGTAAACTACCACGCCGTGCAGTATACATTATTGTTCTTTATATTACATTTTGAAATGATGTGTGAAACAATTGACTGTTAACGTTAAACATGGTTAACTACCCAATAATGCAAATCAAATTGATAATTGCCCTAAGGCATTCGTCTTCAGGGTTTTATGACCTTAATCTGGTTTGTAAAAACGCATGATCGAAGTTTCACCGGACAAGCCAAACAGGGAAGAATTCTTTCAAAATGGCGTTGTGAAATAAACAGCCCGAACATTTGAAATCAATGACTTTGGACGAAAAACCATATGTCCGAAAATTAAAGTGATATTAGACGCATCTTACAGTATATGCTATGTTTACAGGTGTCTATCGCAATCGTTGTTTATTTTTGGTGTTTTCACTTCATATACACGTATATTTGTTAATGTAGCATCAACATACTTAAACAATATCCCGGAAAGAGAAAAATAATGCATTTGAATATCAACCGTATTTTCGTTTGACAACTGATCATGCATGAACGATGTGAATCTAAATTTAGTTTTAGTGCAGATTTGTTCTTTCGACACAAAGACACAATTTTGTTTTACGGATCATTTTAATTTCCTGCAACGATATCTATTATACGACACACGAACACTAACTCCGATCGTAATTAAAAGACAGTTCCGCTCGGCTTAGGGGACTGGAACAGTCATGTAAAATATCGAATATAATATATATTTTTATAAACAACTAGTAGCAGGATGAGTTGCAGATAATTGGCCAGTTACCACATTTTAACTAACTCTTTTGACCTGTGAATTCTCAGCTCAATTCAACAGTGAAAAGTGCGTCACTTTAAGTGTCACGAATAGTTATTATTTTGGCTAAAAGCGGGGTTGACCTAAAAATGTGTGTCCAAAAACTTAAGAGTAGTTTCGGTATTTCTATTTCAGATGCAATAATGTCTGCAACTTAAATAGCACCAATATTTGTCTTATTTGAAACGAAAAGGACATCAAAAAGTTTAAACTTGTCGCTGATGAATGGTTAAAAATGCTTTTACCTTTAAAATTCACGCTCAATATGATATGTTAACTTAATACTTATTAATTATAATATCGAGCAGAGTTTAGACCACTACAAAACAAGCCCTAATGGTGTGCCCTGATGCGAATGGATGGTAAACTGCATATAAAAATTAATTAAACTGCCAATTATACATTTAAGCAATGTCATAAACTCAAATAATAATCCCATAAGGCAAATAGCAATAAAATATGTACTCAAGAAACAAAATTACTATCCTATAGAGTATTGTTGAATTTTTTCATGTTGAAAATGCATATGCACAATTTTGGATCTCTTATACATGTTTAATCATCGTTCTTACATCTTCATATAAAAGTGTATTTAGTGGTCATTAATATTATAACTGCGTTTGTATTATACATTCATGAATACAAGATATATACAATTGCACGTTTATGTTGGTTTAACAATGTTAAATTTACTCTCTGGCCAACAGAGGCATTTGTACGTTTACTTAAACCATTCCTTGATATAATGATCTTATAACACTTATTTTGGTCTGAAGGAATGTGACCTTAGTTATATTACACAAAAAAACAAATAATTTGTGTGACTGTTAGTACATAATATAACTGAATGAATACTTGTCATTTTTTCAGCACTTACAACAGCTCCAAACCAGTTAGATTGCCCCTTTCAAGCCGATTACAGGAACGTATTTGTTACGAAACGTTCCCATCTAATTTAACTCATTTATGCCTAGTGGACTCCTTCTAAATTTGATCAATTTATTTCCAAAATTAGGGATGTTTAGTATGTTTTTTATATTTATAATATTTATTACAGAAATTCCTTTAAGCAAACAGTACAGAACCTGATGAGACGCCTCATCTGGGTCTGCGCTGTTTGCCAAGGCCTTTTTTCTAGACGCTAGGCATAAATGTGTTAATTTCAAGTCAATGATTTATATCTAAGAAAATAATTATGCTTACCTGGAATGATAGTTTTCTCATTTTTATTGCCCAGAAATAATGTGTGAAATGTAAAATTTTTAGAAAATGACTACCGTTTAAATGAAGGCTCTTTGCCATCCGATATTTATGGCATACAGTGCCACTTTAAACCTTTTATATTATACATAAAAGAACGCATTTATTTATAAATTTAAAGGCTTATTCAACGTAATATTATATGATGAGAATTTAAATAAGAAACAAAATCATATAGACTTAACTACTATGTTTTATGAATGTGAAATTCGAAACATTATGGTTTTGTTTAAAACTCTAGTACTTCATGAAGAATTATGTATGTCCCTTTAATTATTTCAAATAATATAGATGTGCATAGCCTTTTTCAAACAATTCAGTATCAGATAAATCGAGTCGGGGATAGCTTTTTTCCTTTGGTTGAAACGACGTAGACATTTTTTTAGGAAAATATTGAGATATATATTAAGATTTATGGCTGACCTATATGTCTGTGTTTTGACATGCTTGATACATTACTTCCGCGACTTATCTCCATTTGCAGTGTCAATGTAGAATTTTTATGAGTGCTCACTGACATATCGTCTTATCATGTCGAGGAACCTTATAAGAGCAATTCAGTTTTCATTTTTGTTTCTTCTCTTTTGTTTGTTGGTAGTTGTTTTTAGTTGTTTTGTTTAATGCAGAACAGACACTCATACAGAGAAGGACGTGTTTTATATCAACTGAATTTAGCATATACAATTATGTTCTAATTGCAAATGATTTAGAGTGATATGTTGAAAAAAAAGATATGTTTTATCAATAGTGTGTTTTGAAAATCGCGGTTAATAATTTTGATATTGAATTAAAACGTATTTATCTATATTTTAGGTAAGGAATTTTTTTATGGGACAAAATCAAACCATTTCTAACATTGTATATGTATTTATAACTTTTCAAACATAATTTGTTGTTTTATTAGGTATTCAAACAATATTACATGCTGCATAAATATGTTATAACAACTGAGCACTATGTGAATGTATAATTTATAACACGATATTTGATGTTATATTGTACACGACCATGTATAAAGTCTGTTGTTAATGTTTACTTTTGAATACACTCATCTAGCACAGTTATTAATGTACGCATGTGCATATTGATATGATATTTAGGGGGTTTTCCCTACTCTGTTTAATTTAATAAAACGCCTCGATAATGACTGGAAGTTTTTCCGCGATTTATTCTCACACCAGCTATTGTAAAAACATGCATGTTCAATTCTTCAATGTCCAATGTCCAATTCTTAAAAAACATATATATATATATATATATATATATATATATATATATATATATATATATATATATATATATATATATATAAATCGGAGAAATTATAAAGGATATCAATTATTAAATAGTAATTGTCCAATTGTGAAATAAATTCTTCTAATTTATACTATCACTATCTTTTCTGCCACCTGGATACCTAACAAGTAGGCCTACTTGTGTCTGATGCTGATTGATGCAGTGTGGTTCAGTTATGTTACGCTTGACCAACAAACAAAAAGTCTAAGAATCAAATCCCGGTCAGGGCAGTGGATTTTTAGAGACAATGTCCATGTTTCCAACCCAACTAGAGGTGGACTTGTATGAAACAAAGAGGGTAGACCATGTATCTGTGCTTTACACAGAGCAAGATAAAGAACCAAGAAAGTTCATAGACATTTCATAGAAAGAACTAGGGTATCGCACCCTGATATCCATTTGTGACTCTAATCTATATACATGTATGCCATTTTATGTTGATCTTAATATATCCACGTGCTACATACCGGTAGCTGTCTGTATTAATTGAAAAAGGTGTTGGCAGTAATTAGAGATAAATAGGCTGCCCCGCCCTTCACGGGACTTGAATCTATATCTTTCGTATCCCGAGGCTATATCCCTGAACCACCGACCTACCCAAGTAATTGATTTAGTTGTTCAGGTTTGGGGTTTTCCTCAATCACTTATGAGCCAGACATCGCAATATCAATGAACTACTGACGTCTTTTTGACGCGATGTAAATTCAAACCAAATCAAATCCCATGCGATACATGTTACAACAGAGACACGTTGAGCTTTTAAGTTCCTGTTATAGCGTAAATGAATCACAAAAAGTAGAACTTAATTGGACATCAATTTTCTCAAAGCGATAACAACAGGATTACGGTGTCAAGAGTGGGACTTTAAACATTCCAAGCAAAACAATAGGCATGATGTAGACGGGTAAGTTTTTACTCGCTCACCGCCTTTTACGGAGGATTCCAGAGATAGTCGATATATCACGATTGATACCGGAGATTTCAATTTTGATGTTTAGAGTGATCTCCCGACAATAGTAATTTTCGCTAGAATTTACGCTGGAGTGAGATTTTTAAAAACTGGTTCCCCTTTTTGCAACGCGAAGATTTTATAATGGCGATGTATGCAAAACCGAAGACAAATTATAAATCAGAGACGCACTAGCAATCGACTTAAGAAGTAATTTAGAGCCACAAAGATATTCACAGCTAGTTAAATTCAGTAGCGAAATGCACATACATGTAGTAAAACAAAGAACGCCGTTAGAATAAGCATTAATACAAATTCTAAAAGTTTAACTGAAGTTGTCAATAACACACACGACGTAAAGATATATATGAAGTAATTATAAACTTATCAATATGTGACAATTGGATGAAGTGCTTGCACAGCAAAATTAATGTAACTAGGCAAAATGCAGCTACCATGTATCAGAAAGCATATGACAGTAGTTAAAAAAAAAGAATGTCATTTAACAGCATGTATGTCCTGTATTGAAATAAGAATGTCATTTAACAGCATGCATGTACTGGCCGATATTCCATTCCATACACTTAAAGGTTATATTTTAAACATTTATCTAAAGCCCAACCTACGACAGATCATGTCCCATCAACTGTCTTACTCAGATCTATTTTTAGAATTTTGTAATTTGGGTGACGTTCCTGTCAAGTCCTATCCACGTGACAGGTTATGAGTTACGATAACGATTATGCTATAAATACACTAAAGAGTCCTTGTACAAAATACATATATAAAACACTTTGTTAGCAAATACATGTAGTTAACATGTTATGTGGCTCAGTTATTGTTATATCTTCTTAAACAGTTGATAACTCCACCTTTTTTACGGCAGCGGAATTAATTACGATGACACCACGTGGTCATCTATGTAGCTAAAATTCTAAAAGCGATATATGAGCCTCGTTCTGAGAAAACGGGTATGTGCGTAAAGTGACGTAAAATATAAGCCTTTGCAGTCCCCACAGTCTAATCAGGGACGAAACTTTCCGCATCAACTGGCTTTTCAACAAGAAGAGACTTCCTTTAAACGAAACATATCATAAAAGCGGGAAATGTCGTCACCGAATAGTCTTTGCGGACTTCACAGGCTGATCTGTGACGACACTTTATGCATACAGCTTTATTTTCCCAAATCGCGACACAATTATTTTTAAATGCAAACATGTACGTAGTTGATGTCAAATATGCAAATGTTTATCAAAGATGACATTTAACAATTCCAAAGCTATTCGAGTATTAGGGTTGATTGTTATTGCGTTCGCTGATTAAACACTTTATTATATGTTTGTTAGTCGTGTATGATTAAACACTTTATTATATGTTTGTTAGTCGTGTATGATTAAACACTTTATTATATGTTTGTTAGTCGTGTATGATTAAACACTTTATTATATGTTTGTTAGTCGTGTATGATTAAACACTTTATTATATGTTTGTTAGTCGTGTATGCAATTCAGTGAAGTGCTATTACTGCTTTATAGTTTGCCCTCATTACGATTGTAATATGCATTCAGCTACATTTGTAATATGCATTCACTTACATTTGTAATATGCATTCAGTTACATTTGTAATATGCATTCAATTACATTTGTAATAGGCATTCAGCTACATTTGTAATATGCATTCAGCTACATTTGTAATATGCATTCAGTTACATTTGTAATATGCATTCAGTTACATTTGTAATATGCATTCAGTTACATTTGTAATATGCATTCAGTTACCTTTGTAATATGCATTCAGCTACATTTGTAATATGCATTCAGCTACATTTGTAATATGCATTCAGCTACATTTGTAATATGCATTCAGTTACATTTGTAATATGCATTCAGCTACATTTGTAATATGCATTCAGTTACATTTGTAATATGCATTCAGCTACATTTGTAATATGCATTCAGCTACATTTGTAATATGCATTCAGCTACATTTGTAATATGCATTCAGCTACATTTGTAATATGCATTCAGCTACATTTGTAATATGCATTCAGTTACATTTGTAATATGCATTCAGTTACATTTGTAATATGCATTCAGCTACATTTGTAATATGCATTCAGTTACATTTGTAATATGCATTCAGCTACATTTGTAATATGCATTCAGCTACATTTGTAATATGCATTCAGTTACATTTGTAATATGCATTCAGCTACATTTGTAATATGCATTCAGCTACATTTGTAATATGCATTCAGCTACATTTGTAATATGCATTCAGCTACATTTGTAATATGCATTCAGTTACATTTGTAATATGCATTCAGTTACATTTGTAATATGCATTCAATTACATTTGTAATAGGCATTCAGTTACATTTGTAATATGCATTCAGCTACATTTGTAATATGCATTCAGCTACATTTGTAATATGCATTCAGTTACATTTGTAATATGCATTCAGTTACATTTGTAATATGCATTCAGTTACATTTGTAATATGCATTCAGCTACATTTGTAATATGCATTCAGCTACATTTGTAATATGCATTCAGCTACATTTGTAATATGCATTCAGTTACATTTGTAATATGCATTCAGTTACATTTGTAATATGCATTCAGTTACATTTGTAATATGCATTCAGTTACCTTTGTAATATGCATATAGCTACATTTGTAATATGCATTCAGCTACATTTGTAATATGCATTCAGCTGCATTTGTAATATGCATTCAGTTACATTTGTAATATGCATTCAGCTACATTTGTAATATGCATTCAGTTACATTTGTAATATGCATTCAGCTACATTTGTAATATGCATTCAGCTACATTTGTAATATGCATTCAGTTACATTTGTAATATGCATTCAGCTACATTTGTAATATGAATTCAGCTACATTTGTAATATGCATTCAGTTACATTTGTAATATGCATTCAGTTACATTTATAATATGCATTCAGCTACATTTGTAATATGCATTCAGTTACATTTGTAATATGCATTCAGCTACATTTGTAATATGCATTCAGTTACATTTGACCAAAAAAAAATGAACAAACCTCTTTTCCCGGACAAACATTTACATTACGTACGATATACGAAAACCAGAACTTAGCAGTTTCCCGAATATTAATTATTTGCGATAGATATTCAATACATTTAAAGTAATAACTAGTGAAGCTAAAAATGCAAAACTTTCTGATGGGTTGATGTGCTGCTCTGTTTTGTACAAGTGCTGATTTCTAAAAAGTCCACTTATATAATACGTTAACTTGCAAATGTTATATTTAATGAAAATGAATATTATATTGACAAACGTTTAATGCATTAACATATACATGGTTTATATCCACTCGGGAATGGAGTGTGCATAACAGTTACATATGAAGTATTATTCCCATAAACATCACTATGACAATTGCTAAGATAATCCGATACAAGCAACGATCGCTATACCATAATTCGATGCACTGTGTAGGCTCTTATTTTTTGTAATCGGGGTAACTTTATTAATTTTTAAATCAAAATTTTAAATCGTCATGAATAACATTCATTCTTTAAATTAAAAAAAAATGTATACCATTAAATCATGCATGCTTTTTGTTTTTCAACATGGTTGTATGTTGTACAAAGACTTGTTTATACAAAAGCATTACTATATTTTTTAAATTACAACTTATAATATTAAAACAGGATAATTCTTTACAACACTCGCGCTTAAATTCGTTTTATATTTATCCAGTTTCCAGTGGTTTTGCTATGCGTAGTCAATTGAAGTTGCATGTGCATTTTGAAAAATATAAAATATACAAGTTTTACAATTCGGTTGCTGAGTGCATTTTCTTCTTTTGTCTTTGATATCATCGTATCAGACACTTTTTTGTTATATGTTTTACAACATGTGTATTTGCCATAAACATCCGAGTAAAGATCTAATAAAGTTGGTTTGAAAACTCTCTTGTTTTCGGTACGTTGCAGATATCCGAGCCGTTACTTAAGCAACGCAGTTTGATTAACCGGCGTCCTTTCCCTGGATACCTATAGCGTTAATGCATTAACTTGCACAGCGCTTGCTTCAAAGAATTGTAAACTTAAATTTAAATTTTGCTTACGCATTTCATATTATAAGCTGATATTTTACCTATTTATGGACAGTATACTTCTAAAAATATTAAGTCTAACAAAAACGGCGAAACAGTTTTTTATGTAAATATCTCTTACGCCTATTGATGTTTGACAATGTGTGTCCCTTTTGCATATGGCTGCTGCCAACTTTGTGTTTAAATGCCTTAATAAATTACGTTTGATGGTATTTTACATTGTATAGTTTTAATGCATGGTCATGGATGCGTTTTTGTTTGCTTTGTTTTATTGTGTCAAATATCGCAGCGTGTTAAATCAAAGTACTGACAGTACTAGTGTGACGATGCTTTTGAAGAGGATGGAATTATACAAGCATCAATTTAAGTTGATCTACATCATCACAATTGTGTATGTGGGTACGAAAAAAAAATTTGGTACACAAATTTTGGGAACGAAAACAAATATGCCCAAAAAATATGGTTACGAAAAAAATTGGGTACGAAAAAAAATTGGGTACGAAAAACTTTTGCAACAAAATAAAAATTGGGTACAAAAAAAATTGGGTACGAAACAATTTTGGTACGGAAAAAAATGGGGGTACGGGAACGTAGATCCCCTGGGGAACTTGACCCAAAGTCAAGTCACATATTTCAATCTAGGCCATGGCAAACTCAAAGTGTCAAAGTCAAATGAAAGATGCGTTCATTAATTATTGTCCCATTGTTTACTACTGCTGTGAGTTTTTATATAATATAACTGATGACCATCATGTGAGAGAAAATTCACATTATCTTAGTATATCAGGTTTAGCAGCCTTTTAGATAACAAAGTTGGCTAGTTTTCAATGTCGCTTCTGGGGATCAAACCCGCAGTACATCCTCCTGCAATCAAAGACGTCACTCTACCACTAGGCTTTTAGGAAGATTCTGAAATGTTTCGATCCCTCGTCAGAGCAACCAAACCAAAAATTAAGTCAAATATTGCTGACTCGGTATTATTGAGTCAGTTCATGAGAGATAATGGAAGATGCAACATCTCTCACGCCCCCTAGCATCGCCTTAAGCAGTATTCAATTCTCAACAAGAAAGTGCTGGAGTCATTGATCCCGAGGGACCAGAAACAACATCTGCGAGTCATGATCAATGTACCTATGAAGTTTCATGATCCTAGGCGAAAGCTTTCTTGAGTTATCATCCGGAAACTATTTTACTTTGTCAAGTAACCGTGACCTTGACATTTGACCTAGTGACCTAAAAGTCGATAGGAATCATCCGCGAGTCATGATCAATGATATGAAGTTTCATGATCCTAGGCGTAAGCGTTCTTGAGTTATCATCCGGAAACCATTTTTATAAGTTGAGTAATCGTCACCCTTGACCTTTGACCTAGTGACCTGAAAATCAATTGGGGTCATCTTCGAGTCATGCTCAATGTACCTATGAAGTTTCATGATCCTAGGCATAAGCATTCTTGAGTTATCATCCGGAAACCATTTTACTATTTCGGTGCACCGTGACCTTAACCTTCGACCTAGTGACCTGAATTCAAAAGGGGTCATCTGCGAGTCATGATCAATGTATCTATAAAGTTTCATGATCCTAGGCATAAGCGTTCTTGAGTTATCATCCGAAAACCATTTTACTATTTCGGGTCACCATGACCTTGACCTTTGACTTAGTGACCTGAAAATCAATAGGGGTCATCTGCGAGTTATGATCAATGTACCTATGAAGTTTCGTGATCCTAGGCATAAGCGTTCTTGAGTTATCATCCGGAAACCATTTTACTATTTCGGGTCAACGTGACCTTGACCTTTGACCTAGTGACCTGAAAATTAGTAGGGGTCATGTGCGAGTTATGATCAATGTACCTATGAAGTTTCATGATCCTAGGCCTTAGCGTGCTTGAGTTATCATCCGGAAACCATTTTACTATTTCGGATCACCGTGACCTTTACCTTCGACCTAGTGACCTGAAAATCAATAGGGGTCATCTGCAAGTCATGATCAATGTACCTATGAAGTTTCATGATCCTAGGCCTAAGCGTTCTTCAGTTATCATCCGGAAACCATTTTACTATTTCGAGTCACCGTTACCTTGACCTTTGATCTAGTGACCTCAAAATGAATAGGGGTCATCTGCGAGTCATGAGCAATGTACCTATGAAGTTTCATGATCCTAGGCCTAGGCGTTCTTGTGTTATCATCCGGAAACCATCTGGTGGACGGACATACGGCATACGGATGGACGGATATACCGACATGAGCAAAACAATATACCCCCTCTTCTTCGAAGGGGGACATGAAAAGCGTGCAATGCGCATGGGTTGAAATGTACTCAAGCATGTGACTTTCTCTTTCTATCCCTCGTCCCACTGGACGCTTAAAGTTGGAAGGGTGAGAATTTTTATATATAAATTTGGTCCCAGGGGCATAATTTGAACAAACTTGGTAGAGAACTATAAGATGTCACTACATACCAAATTTGGTAGTCATAGGCCCAATGGTTATGGACAGGAAGATTTTTAAAGTTTGCACAAAAGAGGCTTTATATAAGCATATGTTCAGTTTGTGACCCCCTGGGCAGGGTCAAATTTGAGCCCAGGGGTATAATTTGAAACAACCTGGTAGAGAACTTTAAGATTTTAATACATACTAAATTTGGTAGAAATAGGCCCAATGGTTATGGACTAGAAGATTTTTAAGTTTGCACAAAATAGGCCCAATATAAGCATATGTTTAATTTTGTGACCACTGGGGAACGGTCAAATTTGATCCAAGGGGCTTAATTTGAACAAACTTGGGAGAGGACTATTATATGTCACTACATACCAAAATTGGTAGCCCTATGTCATACCATACGGTTAGTGACAAGAAGGTTTTTAAAGTTTGCACAAAATAGGCCTTTTTTAAGCGTATGTTCATTTTTATGACACCCCGGGGCAGGGTCAAATTTGACCCAAGGGGCATAATTTGGACAAACTAAGTAGAAAACTATTAGATGCCACTACATACCAAATTTGGTAGCCCTAGGCCCTACGGTTATGGACAAGAAGATTTTTAAGTTTGCACAAAATAGGCCCAATATAAGCATATGTTCATTTTTGTGACCTCCGGGGCAGGGTCAAATTTGACCCCAGGGGCATAATTTGAACAAACTAATTAGAAAACTATTAGATGACACTACATACCAAATTTGGTGGCCCTATGCCATACGGTTATGGACGAGAAGGTTTTTAAAGTTTGCACAAAATAGGCCTTATTTAAGCGTATGTTCATTTTTGTGACCCCCGGGGAAGGGTCAAATTTAACCCCAGGGACATAATTTGAACAAATTTGGTAGAAGACTATTGGATGTCACTACATACCAAATGTGGTAGCACTAGGCCCAATGGTTATGGACAGGAAGATTTTTAAAGTTTGCACAAAATAGGCTTTATATAAGCATATGTTCAATTTATTAACCCCCGGGGCAGGGTCAAATTTGATCCCAGGGGCATAATTTGAACATATTTGAAAGAAGTTAACCCCAAGAACATTTGTGAGTAGTTTTATCAGAATTGGACTTGTTGTTTAGGAGAAGAAGATGTTTAAAAAAAGTGAACGCACGGACGCACGCACGACGGACACAGGACCATGACATAAGCCCCGCTGGCCTCTTGAGTTATCATCTGGAAACCATTTTTCTAAGTTGAAACACCGTGACCTTGACCTTTGACCTAGTGACCTGAAAATCAATAGGGGTTATCTGCGAGTCATGATCAATGTACCTATGAAGTTTCATCATCCTAGGCCTAAGCGTTCTTGAATAAAACAATTTTACTATTTTGGGTCACCTCAATGTACCTATGAAGTTTCATGATCCTAGGCGTAAGCGTTCTTGATTTATCATCCGGAAACCATTTTTCTAAGTTAAGTCACCGTGACCTTCACCTTTGACCTAGTGACCTGAATAGGGGTCATCTGTAAGTCATGATCAATGTACCTACGAAGTTTCATGATCCTAAGCATAAGCGTTCTTGAGTTATCATCCGGAAACCATTTTACTGTTTCAGGTCACCGTGACCTTGACCTTTGATCTAGTGACCTGAAAATCAATAGAGGTCATGTGTGAGTCACGATCAATGTACCTATAAAGTTTCATGACCCTAGGCGTAAGCGTTCTTGAGTTATCATCCGGAAACCATTTTACTATTTCGGGTCACCGTGACCTTGACCGTTGACCTAGTGACCTCAAAATCAATAGGGGTCATCTGCGAGTCATGATCAATGTACCTATGAAGTTTCATGATTCTAGGCCTAAGCGTTCTTGACTTATCATTCGGAAACCATCTGGTTGACAGACATACGGACCGACATGAGCAAAACAATATACCCCCTCTTCTTAGAAGGGGGACATTAAAATGTGACTTCCATAGAATTCGATCACAAGGTTTGACCGAAACCATTTTTAAACTCAACTCTTGTATCAAAGAAACAAAAGTTCTGACCAAATGTCATGAAAATTGGGCCAAAAATGTGACTTCTAGAGTGTTAACGTTTTCACTATATACATATAGAAAAAAATGCCCCGGCCATGTTTTTTTACCGATCCGAACCATTGTCCAACTCGTCCAAGATATCAATAAAACCAATGTTTTGACCAACTTTCATGATGATTGGGCAAAAATTGTGACATCTAGAGTGTTTACAAGGTTTCTCTATAGCCAAATTGGGAATACTGCCACTATATACATATAAAGAAAAATGCCCCGCCCACTGGCGGCCATGTTTTTTCACCGATCGGGACCATTTTCGAACTCGTCCGAGTAATCAATAAAAACAATGTTTTGACCAACTTTCATGATGATTGGACAAAAATTGTGACTTCTAGAGTGTTAACAAGGTTTCTCTATAGCCAAATAGGGAAAACTGCCACTATATAAAGAGACAGAAAAATGCCCCGCCCACTGGCGGCCATGTTTTTTCACCAATCTGGACCATTTTTTGGAACTCGTCCGAGATATTAATTAAACCAATGTTTTGACCACCTTTCATGATGATTTGGCAAAAATTGTGACTTCTAGAGTGTTTACAAGGTTTCTCTATAGCCAAATAAGGAAAACTGCCCCGCCTACTTGCGGCCATGTTTTTCAACAGACCGGAACCACTTTTGAACTCAATCAAGATATCATTAAGACAAACATTTTGACAAAGTTACATGAAGATTGAACATAAAATGTGACTTCTACAGTTTATACAAGTTTTTTCTTTTTTTTGACCTAGTTACCTAGTTTTTGACCCGGCACAACCCAGTTTCAAACTCGGCCGAGATTTTATTGGGGCAAAGCTTCTGACCAAGTTTCATGAAGATGGGACAAGAAATGTGGCCTCTAGAGTGTTTACGAGCAAATGTTAACGGACGGACGGACGTACGACGGACAAAGACCGGTCAGAAAAGCTCACCTGAGCAATCAGGTGATCTAAAAATACCAGTCAAGCTGTCAAGTCTTAAGATCCAGGAAGTCCTGCATTCACATCGAATGTATCCTTCGAATTCAATCCATTGTTGACATTAGCGGAGATTTAGTTAATAAATAACTAATATATCCTCAATGACAGTTTCTAAAAAGCCAAACAAGCCGATGTATGCTGTAAGAAAGTTTTGAAACGAGTGTGAACATTCATGGGCGCCGCCATTGTTGTATGACCTTGAGGGGTGTGTAGAAATACCGAAATCCCCGTAATTACCGATATCCTCCGAAACCCCCAGATATCTTCCGAAATCCCCCTTAATATTGATTATTTATCAAAATACTGCGGATATTAATATACAATATTACAAAATACAATAAAATCACTTATGAAACATTGTTTTTGTCCAAGTTTGAGATGAAAAACTAAAATATATTATTTCGGTAATTACGGGGATTTCGGTATTTCTCGAACCGAGCATTATCTCAATCGGACTGGCTCGGTCTTTTACATAGGTGCCATTGTGAAGATTTTTTCATGGTATCATAACTTAGACGATGCTGAAACAGCATCGTCAAAAATGTTATTAAGGTTTTAAGAGACAATGGTCCAACCAAGTATGCAAGTATGACATAAACTTGTTCACGATACTCAAATAATTTAGTAAATGAACTTAAGCCCATTTAGTTTCATATTCCGGAATTCAATCAAATGTGATTGGATAGGAACATCTTCGTACACATCAATAATATGTGTAGCAGATAAGAAAACGTCATGTTCTGTGCGAGATATTATGCATGCTAAATCAGTTTAAGAGAGCTTATTAAAATGTTTTAATTGTATATTGAACAAAATGTTAACACAGATAACCGTTTTGTAAAGCACTTAATGCTCACATAAGACTGGGCACATTCAATTTATTTTAATTTTTACCTAGATATATGCAAAAAAAAACTAACATAACAATTAGCAACATGCCAACCAATATATAAATTTATTACACCCCGAAAACTTAAAAAGTACACATTTCTCTCACATGTCTGCTTCAAGTTTACAATTGAAAGAAGGGCAATATAATAAGCTTTACACTTCCAGAAATACTGTCACCATGGGAATTAACATTAAAATCAAAGCGGATGAAAGAGAAATCAGAGGTCATTTCACATGCTTCGACATAATTCCCTGCGAAACAAGGCGTCATGGATGAAGTATCCAAGGATGTATGCTTCGACATAATTCCCTGCAAAACAAGGCTTCATGGATGATCTTAACTTTACTAAAAAAACGCGTGTTAAACGCAATTACAATTTATGCATTGCATTCTGTATACTATTGTCCCTTATAATTGTTTTACATTTTCATTGTTTATTAATTTGAACAAGAGCAAAATGTCGCGCATAGATCGCGCTTCATTGTCTAACAGATTATCGGACAACTGCGAATTTTCTCTCTGACAAGTGTTCGTGTCGTAGATCTTGGTGCTTAGCATCGAACACGCTTGGCATCGAACACTTCACGGTCTAATAAGTTCATATCTTCAAGTTCAGATAAACTAGCTTGTTTTCGTAAGCTTTTTGTCAAGGGTTTCACCGTATGTAGCTTTAAAGGAGTTCCTTTAAACTTCAATTTTAATTTTATCAAGCTATTTTTTTGGCATTAGTTTCTTTGCCCTTCTTCAATTGAATGTAATAAAAAAAGAATTGCATTAATCATTCTTGCATCAATATGGGATGGTACTTAAATCTGTTGGTTACCCAGCGTATAGTATGTTGATATGTGCTAGGGCTCCCGTGGAAACAGTTTATCCAAGGAAGTATGTTTCTGCCCCAACAAAAACATTTCTGTATCATTTAGATACCAAGATGCAGATTGCTACTTGTACCAACATCAAAAGTAGCAGCGTGATTAATTAATTGCTATATATGTCCGACCTTTTAAAATATTTTGCAATTCCATTAGCTGCAATTAAATGCATAAACCAGGACCTGAACGGTAAGTTAATTGACATATCCGAGGTTGGAAAAAGAGTTGGTGTCGGAAATGAGTCTATTTGGAAACCTTTATGTAGATAGCCACAGACGGAAACACTGTTACCGATGCATCCATTTCATCGGAAATGCAATTTCCTACAAGATGTCGTGGCGACAAAATCCTTCATTATGTGCAATATCATATCGTTGATTATTCGTAAGCATTATGCCAACAAAAGTTAGACACAAACATTTCTCATGTTTTATTCATTCAGTTTTAGTTGTAGATCATGCTTTATTTAGAAAAAAAATATTTCTATTTTTTAATATTACTTTAATATCTTTATTTGAGCAACTAGCTTTATAAATTATCACTTTTCCTCAATTCGTTGTGTTAGAAAAGCGCTTATGTTTTAATTATTTTTAAAACATGTTATCATTGTTGTTCTTTTACTAAATTGCAAGACGTTATTTTTTAATTTTGCGAATAGATATCAATTCTCTTTTGTTTGTTTAAGATTTAACATTATCTTTTTTACGACATAGTTAATAACAGTGCACCAGCTTTATGTTTTGAGTGAATCACCTGTTCGTGTCAAACAAAATACGCATCTTTATGCAAACCTTACGCCATTATGTTTCAATCTTTATAATGATTTATATTACATATTACATAAAAGCTTAACTTCACTGACGATACGAAAATCATGATAACTTAATTATAATACGAGTGTTTACTCAATGTCGCAAGTTCTGATTAGGATTAAGTTTATTCCATGCGTGTTCATTTTGACAGAGCAGGCCTGTTGGTGGGACACATAATGGTTCTTCTTCTTGTTCTTAATTATTCTGTTCAAGATCCCTCTTTTGGGCACTGTCCTTCAAGAAAAAGATATAAAATAACGTAAATTAATACCATAAATAACACAAATAGGCAGTCTATTGGCCTTATGCAGTTTGCTTTCACCCTTTCCTGAGAGAAATTACAAGGTGGTCTGGAAATTGCTTCCAGAGTCATGTTGCTGACGGGAAGGAGTGTCTAAGGTTAGCTAATCTGCATGCAACGATGTACCTGATACGGCTACCTCTTGTTGATGATAGCTTGGGGAAGGTACGGGTCAGACGGAATGTCAATGTACCTGATACTGCTACCTCTTGTGGATGATATAACTCTGGGGAGGTAGGGGTCAGACGGAATGTCAATGTACCTGATACTGCTGCCTCTTGTGGATGATATAGTTTGGGGGAGGTAGGAGTCAGACGGAATGTCAATGTACCTGATACTGCTACCTCTTGTGGATGATATAGCTTGGGGGAGGTAGGAGTCAGACGGAATGTCAATGTACCTGATACTGCTACCTCTTGCAGATGATAATGCTTGGGGGCGATAGGAGTCAGACGGAATGTCAATGTACCTGATACTGCTTCCTCTTGTGGATGATATAGCTTGGGGGAGGTAGGGGTCAGACGGAATGTCAATGTACCTGATACTGCTATCTTTTTACGGATGATATAGCTTGGGGGGGGGTAGGAGTCAGACGGAATGTCAATGTATCTGATACTGCTACCTCTTGTAGATGATATTGCTTGGGGGAGGTAGGAGTCAGACGGAATGTCAATGTACCTGATACTGCTAACTCATGTGGACGATATAGCTTAGGGGAGGTAGGAGTCAGATGGAATGTCAATGTACCTGATACTGCTACCTCTTGTGGATGATATAGCTTTGGGGAGGTAGGAGTCAGACGGAATGTCAATGTATCTGATACTGTTACCTCTTGTGGATGATATAGCTTTGGGGAGGTAGGAGTCAGACGGAATGTCAATGTATCTGATACTGTTACCTCTTGTAGATGATATAGCTTTGGGGAGGTAGGAGTCAGACGGAATGTCAATGTATCTGATACTGCTACCTCTTGTGGATGATATAGCTTGGGGGAGGTAGGAGTCAGACGGAATGTCAATGTACCTGATACTGCTACCTCTTGTGGATGATATAGTTTGGGGGAGGTAGTAGTCAGACGGAATGTCAATGTACCTGATACTGCTACCTCTTGTGGATGATATAGCTCTGGGCAGGTAGTAGTCAGACGGAATGTCAATGTACCTGATACTGCTACCTCTTGTGGATGATATAGTTTGGGGGAGGTAGTAGTCAGACGGAATGTCAATGTACCTGATACTGCTACCTCTTGTGGATGATATAGCTTGGGGGAGGTAGGAGTCAGACGGAATGTCAATGTACCTGATACTGCTACCTCTTGTGGATGATATAGTTTGGGGGAGGTAGGAGTCAGACGGAATGTCAATGTACCTGATACTGCTACCTCTTGTGGATGATATAGTTTGGGGGAGGTAGTAGTCAGACGGAATGTCAATGTACCTGATACTGCTACCTCTTGTGGATGATATAGTTTGGGGGAGGTAGGAGTCAGACGGAATGTCAATGTACCTGATACTGCTACCTCTTGTGGATGATATAGCTTGGGGGAGGTAGGAGTCAGACGGAATGTCAATGTACCTGATACTGCTACCTCTTGTGGATGATATAGCTTTGGGGAGGTAGTAGTCAGACGGAATGTCAATGTACCTGATACTGCTACCTCTTGTGGATGATATAGTTTGGGGGAGGTAGGAGTCAGACGGAATGTCAATGTACCTGATACTGCTACCTCTTGTGGATGATATAACTCTGGGGAGGTAGGGGTCAGACGGAATGTCAATGTACCTGATACTGCTGCCTCTTGTGGATGATATAGTTTGGGGGAGGTAGGAGTCAGACGGAATGTCAATGTACCTGATACTGCTACCTCTTGTGGATGATATAGCTTGGGGGAGGTAGGAGTCAGACGGAATGTCAATGTACCAGATACTGCTACCTCTTGCAGATGATAATGCTTGGGGGCGATAGGAGTCAGACGGAATGTCAATGTACCTGATACTGCTTCCTCTTGTGGATGATATAGCTTGGGGGAGGTAGGGGTCAGACGGAATGTCAATGTACCTGATACTGCTATCTTTTTACGGATGATATAGCTTGGGGGGGGGTAGGAGTCAGACGGAATGTCAATGTATCTGATACTGTTACCTCTTGTAGATGATATTGCTTGGGGGAGGTAGGAGTCAGACGGAATGTCAATGTACCTGATACTGCTAACTCATGTGGACGATATAGCTTAGGGGAGGTAGGAGTCAGATGGAATGTCAATGTACCTGATACTGCTACCTCTTGTGGATGATATAGCTTTGGGGAGGTAGGAGTCAGACGGAATGTCAATGTATCTGATACTGTTACCTCTTGTGGATGATATAGCTTTGGGGAGGTAGGAGTCAGACGGAATGTCAATGTATCTGATACTGTTACCTCTTGTAGATGATATAGCTTTGGGGAGGTAGGAGTCAGACGGAATGTCAATGTATCTGATACTGTTACCTCTTGTGGATGATATAGCTTGGGGGAGGTAGGAGTCAGACGGAATGTCAATGTATCTGATACTGTTACCTCTTGTGGATGATATAGTTTGGGGGAGGTAGGAGTCAGACGGAATGTCAATGTACCTGATACTGCTACCTCTTGTGGATGATATAGCTTGGGGGAGGTAGGAGTCAGACGGAATGTCAATGTACCTGATACTGCTACCTCTTGTGGATGATATAGTTTGGGGGAGGTAGTAGTCAGACGGAATGTCAATGTACCTGATACTGCTACCTCTTGTGGATGATATAGCTTGGGGGAGGTAGGAGTCAGACGGAATGTCAATGTACCTGATACTGCTACCTCTTGTGGATGATATAGTTTGGGGGAGGTAGTAGTCAGACGGAATGTCAATGTACCTGATACTGCTACCTCTTGTGGATGATATAGCTCTGGGCAGGTAGTAGTCAGACGGAATGTCAATGTACCTGATACTGCTACCTCTTGTGGATGGTATAGTTTGGGGGAGGTAGTAGTTAGACGGAATGTCAATGTACCTGATACTGCTACCTCTTGTGGATGATATAGCTTGGGGGAGGTAGGAGTCAGACGGAATGTCAATGTACCTGATACTGCTACCTCTTGTGGATGATATAGTTTGGGGGAGGTAGGAGTCAGACGGAATGTCAATGTACCTGATACTGCTACCTCTTGTGGATGATATAGTTTGGGGGAGGTAGTAGTCAGACGGAATGTCAATGTACCTGATACTGCTACCTCTTGTGGATGATATAGTTTGGGGGAGGTAGGAGTCAGACGGAATGTCAATGTACCTGATACTGCTACCTCTTGTAGATGATATAGCTTGGGGGAGGTAGGAGTCAGACGGAATGTCAATGTACCTGATACTGCTACCTCTTGTGGATGATATAGCTTTGGGGAGGTAGTAGTCAGACGGAATGTCAATGTACCTGATACTGCTACCTCTTGTGGATGATATAGTTTGGGGGAGGTAGGAGTCAGACGGAATGTCAATGTACCTGATACTGCTACCTCTTGTGGATGATATAGCTTGGGGGAGGTAGGAGTCAGACGGAATGTCAATGTACCTGATACTGCTACCTCTTGTAGATGATATA
This sequence comes from Dreissena polymorpha, assembly GCF_020536995.1. Lineage (NCBI taxonomy): Eukaryota > Metazoa > Mollusca > Bivalvia > Myida > Dreissenidae > Dreissena > Dreissena polymorpha. The sequence goes on from NC_068363.1 coordinate 43,494,604, forward strand.
GTTTGGGGGAGGTAGGAGTCAGACGGAATGTCAATGTACCTGATACTGCTACCTCTTGTGGATGATATAGCTCTGGGGAGGTAGGAGTCAGACGGAATGTCAATTAATTTATCTGATACTGCTACCTCTTGTGGATGATATAGCTCTGGGGTGGTAGGAGTCAGACAGAACGTCAATGTACCTGATACTGCTACCTCTTGTGGATAACTTAGGTCTTGAAAACTCCCGGATAAACCAACTATAATTCAATGACTATTCGGATACGTTCAGTTACGATAGAGTACCCTTGAAAACGACTGTTTTTGAATCTACATTATTTCATTTTTTATTATATGCATCGTTTAAGGGATTCGCATACCAATTATAAAGAACTTATGCAATCGAATTAAAACATTTATTACATTTTAGCATTAAAGGTAAAAACATTAACTGTCGTATAGAATTCGAACACAGAATATCAGTAAGCAATATGTTCAGTTAATTTATCTTACAATTGTTTCAAGATATATTCAACAAAAGCTGTCTCCATAGGATGACATATGCCCCTGAAAAACGCTTTGATACAAATTATGAGCATTTTTCGAAACCTAAACGCGGACCCTAAGTTTAAGGTCAAGGTCAAAGGGGTCAAAATGTGTATGCGTATAGATAGACATTGTTCATATACACAGGCATACCATATATGAAGGTAACATCTAAAGAGACATAGAAGTTATGAGCCTAAACGCAGATTTCGAAACCTAAACACGGACCATAAGTTCAAGGTCAAGGTCAAATTTGTCAATATTTGTGTGCGTATGGAAAGGCCTTGTCTATATACACATGCATTCCAAATATGAAGGTTACATCTGAAGCGACATAGAAGTTATGAGCCTTTTTCGAAACTTAAACGCAAAGTGTAACGGACAGACAGACGGACGGATTGACGGACAGACATACAGTGCGATCACTATATGCCCTCCTTTGGTGGCATTAAAATCCAGTGTTTACTTAACTCGAAAAATAATAACTTAAAAAAATAGACCGTGACAAAGTCTTCTAATTTTAAATACCTGTTTTATATGCAGGCACTTAGAAAGGTCACCACTTTAAACATGTGTTAATGGTTACAATACTGTAAGTCAAGTAAAGACAGCTTGATTGTACTACGTGTACAAATATAATAGAACTGTAGTTACATTTACACCATATAAACACTAAGCAATATTCGCGCTGATATAATAATGCTTACTCATATAATAAATTACATCTAAAATAAGACACACATTGAAATAAATCCAAATAGTCTAACGAAGAATTCTCATTTAGGTGTGTGAATGCATGTTTAGTGTTTTTGTTGTGTTTGTATGGTGATTTTTTTTTCGTTTCCAAAAATAAAACAAGGTTTAAATTTATCCGAAAGTTTTATGTGTAACACTCATATTAACAGAAATAGTATTAAAGGAAAGCAATTAAGGTGAATATAAAAGGCACAAAAAAAGGTTACGGATAGTGCATGTTCGATTAATAAATGTGCATTGACAATGTTTATGTTACGATTGAGTATTATGTAAAGGGCATTCTCTAAAGTCTGACCCGATTAAGTTTTATAAAATATTATGTTTTATAACTTAGAGTAGGCTTTTCACAAGTTTATAAATTTCTGTTATGTATGGGCTTTACAGCGAATGTATTTTGTAATTTAGTGATTTTTTTATTTAAAGTAAGGTCACATACGTGTATAATTTGGTCATCATCAATGGATCATGTAGTATGTCAACTGCATACCGTAATTACCTTAATGTGCCATAGCAAATGAATCGACAAAATTTAAAGAGTCACACACTTGTATGAAAAAAGTCCTCCATCCATGGACAATATAGTGTGATTGTTCCATATAAGGTCTCGTGGCTAATACAGCGATGCATCTTTCTGAGCACACTGTGAAAAAGCCTCTGGTCAGAAACAGGAGCCTTAATATATGTATATACAAAGTATCGTTGGGTCTGAGGTCAAATTGTTTGTATCTGTTCATACCAATCGTTTTGGAATGAATTAGTTTCATGTAATTTTCCATCGACCTTCAATGAAAATATGTTTGCATGAGCAGAATGTTTTAACCTTCCTTGTATGCATTTGTGTTAGGATTTTAACAGCCACGTTAGTGCAAAAGAAAAAGAGCTTTTGGAAACTGAAATGCTAAGAATTTCACAAAACCCATTTTTGCCCTATACATGACAATCGCACTACGTATTTGATTCATTTCCAAATGGAAGCTTTATTATCCATTTGGATTCCATATGTTTAACAGTTAATACGTGAGCAGGAATGCAAAAGAAGTAAGTATTTCAGCTCATAAAGAGTTAGGAAATTGGGTGTTAGGAAACGGGAAATAAGATCTATCAACCAGCGGTAATTGAGTTTGCGTAGAATAAATTGGAACATGACCGGTTTTCCAAATGGACCTATTATCGCTGTTACTACTGCTTTGTGATGTACATTTGTGTCGACAGCATATACATAATACGGCAGCATTAACTGAAGTGCTGTACTGTGTTTGAAGCTCAAACAGTATAATAGTAAAAAAAATGAGTATTGCATAAAAACGTGCAATTGTGTTTTAAAAGACATCTTTGGAGTTTTTTTTTATTAGATATTCACCTGAGCGTACATGCTTATAGTATTAAGGTACTTACAATAAAACAATTAACGCTTACTTACTTCGGTTCCATCTTGTAATTATATATAATATAATTTGCAAATATAACATACTCCAAGTATCAATGTGAAAATATTATTTAGCGCAAATACACCGATTGAGAATAATTTTATGTTTTAAAATATTCAGAAACATGTAAATGATCTTTTTATATTTCAGTTTTCTATGAAAATTTTTTTACATTTTATTGCTTCTGTAAAACATATCATCGTGTCTGTAATTAGAAACATACGAAGATTTAATTGATATTATGAGTGAACTAGTCGACGGATTTAAGTCCTTGTATACATTTAATAACATATTTCACATACATTTACAGTGAAGAAATGTCGTTTTAATGTAAAATATGTCCAATTAGGAGAGCACTAAGCCTATTACAATATGCTTATTTAAATGACGAATTAAAAACTCCAGAAATTTGTTATTAAACCGCCAGAGGCAACTTTACAACAGCGAACTGAAACAGTGAGATAAAAAGGGAACAACTCGACAAAAATCGCATTTAAAACTTATATACATCTCCGGGTTTGTAAAATTCATTAAGATAGAAAAACGACACATGGGCTTATGAACATTTTCGAGTCTTCATACTTTAATTTCAATCATGAAGGATTTATCAATACAATATAAGGAACTACTCAGCATGATCAGCCCTGGCTTAGAAATTATATGAAGCTAAATATAAATGAAAATGGCTTAAAAATATAATCAATATATGTTTTCAGTTTAAAGGTGCGATGGTTTTAAAGAATTACCATAGATGGATTACAAAACAATATTATTTGAACTGATTATGAAAGTTTATAGAAGTGGCATATCAAATACAGTGCTCATCGGGGATAAAGGAATTACATTTTGATTATAATTAATAGTTCTTATTCAAGTAAATGGTTTCTATCAATTGGAATTATTGAAAATTATAACGGAATCAGTCTTGAAGTAAGAAAAGCATCATACTGATAGTTAGAAGTGTACAAGTCTGTTTGCTAGAATGTGCCAGTCTGGAGTTACCACAGTACCAGTCTGACAGTTAGGTGGGGGGTACCAGTCTAACAGAATAGGGCCAGTCTGGAAGGTAGAATAGTACCAAACTGGATTTGAAATAACGCCAGTCTGACAGTTTGAAAGATACAATTCTGACAGAATAGTTCAAGTCTGACAGAAAAATACCAGTCTGAAACTCGGAATAGTACCCGGTTTGCAGTTAGAATGTCGCCAGTCTGGCATCTGTAATGATACAAATCTGGTAGTTAGAACGGCAACCGTCTTGAAGTTAGAATGGAAACAGTCTGAGAGTAAAAATGGTATAAGTCTAGCAGTTACAATAGTACCAGTCTGGAAGTGAGAATATTACATAGTCAGGAATTAAGAATGATTACCAGTCTGGTAGTTAGAACGGCAACCATCCGTAATTAGGTATGATAACCGTCTGGAAGTTCGAATAACACTAGTGTGGCATTTAGAATAGTTTCAATTTTGTAGTTAGAATGATACCAGTCTAGCCATTAGATACCAGTCTGGTAGTAGAACGGCAACCGTCTGGTAATTAGAATGATGCAAGTCCGGTAGTTATAATGATACCAGTCTGGCAATAAGAACGATACCAGTCTATCAGTAAGAATTGTTTATAGTCTAGCATTAAGAATGATACAAGTCTGGTAGTGAAAATGATACCAGTCTGGTTGTTAGAATGGTATCAGTATGCTTTTTAATGGCAACCTTCGGTGGTTAGAATCGTACCAGCCTGGTAGTAAGAATTATACCAGTCTGGCAGTTAGAATAGTACAAGCTGAGAACTGTACCAAAACTTCGGAAATACAAATTTAATACTGGCTTCAATTTTGGCCGAATGGAATGTATATATAACTTTCATTAACAGTTATTGTACTTTAAGCAACTGAGCACAGAGTTGCCATTTACATCGTGATTCCATACACAAACAAGAGCTGTCAGAAGACAGCACGCTCGACTTTTCGAGTGCTTGACAGTATAACGTAAGTCATCATGGGGATATTGTTCAGATTCAATATGGTCAAGGTACATTGTAATATAGTCATATTCTAACTGGAAGAGGACCATAATAAAAACATATTGATCGCTTATATTGTAAAGAAGTGGTACATTATAGATGATTCTGAGTTCAGGTATATTTCCCACAATCTATTGAACATTTGTAAAGACATAAAACAAACTAATAAGATTATATTTCAAGTTTGATAGCAATAGCTTGGGTGGAATGGTTGGACGGTCTTTCAAAAATAAAATAATAAAAAATAATTATTTATGCTTGTTTACCATGTTTCAAAAAAGAGATGTGTTTGTCAGAAACACAATGCCCCCTAATGTGCCGCTTTGATTTTTTTTACCTTTGACCTTGAAGGATGACCTAGACCTTTCACCACCAATATCAAGTTGCTATAATCAATATTGCAAAAGTTATGACCAATGTTAAAGTTTTGTGACACATACAATGACAGACACATACAATGACAGACAGACAGACAGACAGACAGACAGGCCTAAAATAATATACACCCGATCATTCGATCCGGGGGCATAAACATTTCTTTTTGTGTGTGGGGGTGGAGAGGGGGAATAATGTGGGGTGTGGTCATTTATTAGATGATATTTAAAAAAAAACAAGAGCTGTTTTCATACAATGACATATGCCCCATATAAACGCTTTGATAGAAATTATGTTCATTTTTCGAAACCTAAACGCAGATTTCGAAACCTAACCGCGGACCCTAAGTTCAAGGTCAATGGGGTCAAAATATGTGTGCGTATGGAAATGCCTTGTCCATATACACATGCATACCAACTATGAAGGTTACATCTGAAGCGACATAGAAGTTATGAGAATTTTTCGAAACCTAAACGCAAGTGTGACTGACAGACAGATGGACAGACGAACAGACGGACTGACAGTGCGATAACTATATGCCCTCCTTCGGGGGGTTAAAAAAGGGAAAAAATATTTATTTTATTTATTTATTTTTTTGGGGGGGGGGATTCTGGGGGTGGGGCGTGGGGTATGGTTTGGGTGGAGTCCATTGTGGTATGTCAGGTAAGTGTTTTTTGTCAAAGTATGAATCAAATCTTATCCTAAATAAAGAAGTTATGGCAATTAAAGGAAAAAAAATTATTTGACCTTGAGATTCAATGTCATTCAAAGGTCAAGGTCAAATTCAACTTGCCAGGTACAGTACCCTCATGATACTAGTAGTAAGAAAGTATTTGAAGTTTGAAAGCAAAAGCCTTGATACTTTAGAAGTAAAGTGCATCTAAACGCAAAATTTAACAAAATATTAAGTCAAATTATTAAATCACAAAAAGGCCATAATTACGTCAAAATACCAAACAGAGTTGTGCAACTTGTCCTGTACAGTCTAAAAGCAATAGCTATGATACTTTAGGAGTAAAGTGGACCTAAACACAAAACTTAACCAAATGTTCAATTGTCTTAGTATAAAAACTCTAAAAAATGATAATGCTGACAGAGTTATGCACCTTGACCTACACAATTGTCTTGTTGCCCTAAAAAAGTATTCCAAGTTTGAGTTTATTATCTTTGATAGTGTTAAAGTTGTTTGACTTAATAAAAAAAATAACCAACGAGTAGTATAGCTCTCATTTTTCTTCGAAAAGAAAAAGGGCGAGTAGTATAGCTCTCATTTTTCTTCGAAAAGTCAAGCTAAAAAGATATCACCTGAACATGTAATAATTAATTTGACTCGCTATGCGTTCTTTTTTATTTGAAATCGCGCTGTTTGTGCTTTGTCATATATGCTGACTAATGTTTAGAGAATATTAGCTAATTGATGTTCATCTGTATCCAATTATTAAGATGCATTTTATTTAAGTCACTTATTTTAACATTAAAACCCTCAAACATAACCATATTTATAATACCATGGTTTTATATCGTCGAGAAGTACTTTGATGACTAAGATTGGTTGGAACCAACTGTATTATTCTGATATATTATATTACTTTATATTTAATGGAATTGTTGTTAATAACATTCTCTCTCCCGCTATAAGAATATATTCGATTTCAAAAATAACAAAAATAAAATATTGCTAAAGAATGAATGACCACACGTTTGGAACATCAAAAATAAAAAAATATTTGGAAATGCCTGCTATGAGGCTTCAAATCAAATTGGCCACATAATATATCGTCCCATTAGTGCAAAAAGGTACCATGTGCCTTGCAATTTCAATGTTACATGGTACCTTTTTGCACCAAGGGTGTGATATTTCCAAGAGGAATGGCTCTATACAAAAGTAGTCTCTCATTTGAAGCAAGAACATGCAATTAATTTAAGGTGTTCCTATCTTGAAGCTACACATAAATCTGAGCGATAAATCTATATTAACGATGTTATAATGGTACCATTCATCAGATGCGGTTTACTTCAATGAAATTCGAAACGACCAAGTTAACGCCGGAACAAAAGAAACGTCACTCGTATTTGTAGGAGAACAACGCATTATGTCTTAATCGAATGCTTGAATCTGCACAGAATGATGTCCCGATACCGAAAAAATATTCGCAATGGTTAAAAAACTTATTTTGTTTATTTTCTGATAAAACGTCTTCAACACTTTCATCCTAGATTTGTATTCATCTGAGTGAAATCAGTTTAGAATGTATCACATTATCGTCGCATTACAATGTTGTTTGAAAAAAAAACAAATTTGTAATTGGACGAACGTCGAGCTACATCAAAAATTAGAGCGCTGAAGGCACTGAAGTTGTTCGCTATTGCATAATTTAAGACGCAATTCATTTTTCAAAATTAATCGCAAGTTGAAATGAACACACGCCATTCACATATATGAAGAGTGTGTCATAACGCACGGGTCGAGCTTTGTGTGCACTTTTTATCATCCTATTTATTTCATAGAGATAACTTAGACAAAATAAAACAACATGGCCTTTTTGGACGTTCTGAAAGCATAGAAAGTATGATGAAAATGGCAGTGAGAACTGAATATAAAGACAATTTGCATTCACCATCATATTAAATGAATATTGTTGGAATATCGAATACCTGTCTCACTAAGAATATAATTTCATGATGAAAATTCACTTTACAAAACTTTTGATTTTTGACACCATATACAAATTCAAAATATACAAGATCATTGATGAAAATAAATAAATAATACATTTGCGAGCAATACTTTTTACTCGCGAATTAGGTAGTCATCAAGACAGCTTTGTTGACCCGTACATTGTTGTTTATGCATTACTTGTAACCCTAGCAGTTCACACGGTGTCAACAACTCTTACCTTAACATAGGTATAGAGCACTCACGCGCTTTTTCGGCATAGCTGTTTTACTCAGATTTTTATCTTAATGACTTTTACATAACGCCAGCAACACGCATGAATATTTTCGAATATTTCATAGGCTGATTCGAGATAAAACCTCTTAACTTTGGCAACATCACTGTGTCTGTGCTCAGCGCAAAGGATGTAGCACTGTTCGGTGTAAGGAATTCCGGACTACTCTCTGAATGTCCAAACGACACAAATTGTGGCCCAATTGCTATTACGCGTTAAAATCTATTTTGCAGAATTTCAGTTTTGTTTTCAAGATGAGAAAACAATCATTACCAAAATAGTATAGTGTCACGATAAGAAGAAAATCGTTTAATTATCCAACCACAATGTTGCCGTACTCCTTCAGCACGTCTGGAAATCGTTCCTGAACGCATGGATAGGCTGCCCTTATTTACAAGTTTGCTATTTTGAATTCAATTTTGTATCGAAAAGCATTGTGCTAAAATGTGCCATTTACAATTCGCAATGAGATTTTTAATGACCCTCGCCATGCGAACGTGGGTCTTATTCCATATGCGCCCTTCACATATATATATATATATATATATATATATATATATATATATATATATATATATATATATATATATATATATATATATATATATAGCCAAATGAATCTGCTCCTCTGTCGGTCTGGTCAGGGGATACATAATGAGACCATAACATATTGAGTGATTTTATAGCGAACAGCATAGCCTCTGACCTGACTGCGCAAATGCACATGTTTAGTTTACGAAACGCTGGTCGAAACGCATAAGACCCATTTTCGCATGACGCGGCTATGAAAGTGTGATTTAAATGTGTCGAAAGAAAACTGCGTTTAAATCAAACATTAGCATACGATATATTTTGATAGTGAAGAAATATACTCATAATAAGGCATGTGAAGACACAAATGATGTGCACTCCCGTAGTATATTTTTTTATCTTCTTACACTAATGTGTGGTTTGACACTGACAACACACATTTCATGCGGTGAATATGCAACTTATAAGTGAGAAAAAAACACAACAGTTAAACTTGTGTTTTCATTTTATTTATTTAGTTAGGAAAGTAAATTGCAAACTTTATTTCAAAGTCAGCGTTTACGCCGTCTACATTTCAAAAAGAAATTTCCTGTTCTATTTAGTCGTTTTCGGTTTTAGCGATTATAAAGCATTTTTAGGTTGTCTAAAGTATGCCTGTTATTACTGGTGAAATTATGTCCAACGTTTTATAAATTGAGAACTGTGAATATAAACAAGCTTAACCTTCTACTTGTGCGTTGTTAGCACCCGTAAATACAAAAGATCGCCGCTATCTGTTGAGAACAAAAGAACGTTTCCCAGAAATCCAAGCATGAACGAGGTAACGAAACAGATCATTCGTGTTATATTAAATTGTTTGTTATATTCGGTTTTAGCGATTATGAAGCATTTTTGTTGTTGTCTATCGTATCCCTGCTGTTATTGTTGAACTCATGTTCAACGTTTTATAAATTGAGAATATAAGCAAGCGTAACCTTATACAATTGCGTTGTTTTCCCGAATCTAATAATAGCCTCAGATTAACAAGCGCAACCTGATACTATTGCGTTGTTATCACCCATGCAATTGGACTCTCCCTTGTTTATCAGCAGCCGCATCTATTAATAGCCTCAGATTATGAATGGGCTGAGAAAAATACTACGCCATGAAGACGCAGCAGAAAGTGGACTATTTTAATCATTCATAAACAATCTTAAACATTCATAAACAATCTCTTCCGCGACATGTATAATACAGTCATTATTTATTGATTCTTTTCTATATAAGCTCCGTTCGAAACTATTACATTTAACACGATATTCATATAATGTTTCCATTTGTGAATGAACATAGTTGGAGAACTCGAACCTGTTACATAAATTATACAACTCTTTCTCGCGCGGATGTGGCAGGTAGTAGGCTCTCCGTAGATAAGCCGAACCGACATAAAAATTTGAGTAACAACATAAGCTGGTCGCTTACCAACTAAAAAATGAAATATGTTATGCTATGCATGCCCTCCGGGAAAATAAATAAAACCTATCCATATACTTCGACGTCAGATTACCCTGTTGTGTAAAACAGACATGTTAATAATTACTTGCACTTAGACGACCGCTAATTCACGTCATTATGTAAGAAATGTTTGACGAACAAGATACCCACGGCTAATTTCATCTCGCGATTTAGTAGTATCTCTCCTGAAACAAAAAAATGACAACCACTAACTTGATATAATTGTGTTTTTTTACCCCTATTTTTTCTAAGAAAATTGCAGGGATTGCATCACGTATATTGTGTTCATGCATAATACGTACTGTTTGTTTTAGACACTTTAAAACAGTTGATGTTTGTCCTCGTTACCATAAATTCTGAGTTTGAGAGTTGTTAGATTAATGGCGTTTCATGCAAAATGTCTATTAAACCAGTCTTCCGGAGAAATGTATTTACATGCAACAAATGCATTCGTGAACGATTTGCTTTCTGAAAGGTTAATGCACACATGGCATAAAATGTGCAGCTCCGTGAGATGCACATGCATGCCAAATATCAAGTTGCCATCTTCAATATTGAAAAAGTAATGGCCAATGTTAAAGTTTTTGGACGGACAGACGCCATATATTTGACATTTGACCTTGAAGGGTGACCATGACCTTCACCTTTCACCACTCAAAATGTTCAGCTCCATGAGATACACATGCATGCCAAATATCAAGTTGCTAACTTCAATAGTGAAAAAGTTATGGCCAATGATAAAGTTTTTGGACGGACAGACGGACGCCATATATTAGACATTTGACCTTGAAGGATGACCTTCACCTTCACCTTTCACCAGTCAAAATGTGCAGCTCTGTGAGATGCACATGTATGCCAAATATCAAGTTGCTATCTTCAATATTGAAAAAGTTATGGCCATTTAAGTGTTCGGACGGACGGACAGACCAACTTACACACATACTGATGTACTGACACACTGACGGACAGTTCAACTGCTATATGCCACCCTACCGGGGGCATAAAAATAGAGCACCAGTTGAACCGAACTAAATACTTTGACGATAGCGTTAATATTATTGTGTGTTCCCAAAACAGCCAATACATTATTTTGGAATCAACCATTTAAAGCTTTTACTGAGAATCTAGTTTTTCAGTTCCTCTCTGGGCATATTTATACGTCGCATTTACTGTAATTGTGTTCTGCTGTCATAACACCAACGAAATATATGTTTTGTTGCAATTGTATATTAGGTTCTTCTTGTTATATTTTATCTATCACAAAACTATACATATGTCCGAGGTAACACTATAATGACTTCTTTTTTTTCTTTTTGCAGCTGTTTTGTTTCTTCCTATATAACTTGTTGAAAAAGCCGCTATCAGGCAACATGTTAAAATACCCCAAAGCGCGACAAAGACTCCCAGTAACTTACATCAGCAGTAGAGCTCGATTGGTCGTTGTCGGCTCGGTACTACTTAAATGTACCCCGGTTACTCTAAGTATACTGTAATGTGCTACTACAACGTACCCCGACAATTCAGACTGAACCGGAGTTTTATTCCCAACCAAATCCGCTGTCGTAAAACGCGTTACGGAATAAGAAACCAAATTCTCTTTGAACAAAACCTGCCTTAAATTTCTTTCAGTAAGAGTTTCTATAATTCTGATGCAATTTTACAATATATTGACATAAATATGAACATAATTTATTTGGAAAAAGCCGAAAATGACCAATTTAGCGTTAGCATTAACGGGAACGTTTTAATATACCTGGGGTACATTTAAGTATACTTTTGAGTACCCGGGGTACAATCCACCAGCAGTAAACATTCATTGAACAACAAAAATTCGCACAACTTGATTAAATAAGACCTGCCAATGTCGTTTCTTGAATAACTCCTGCATTCCATTTTGTCAGAACGAACAGGCATTTCAATTATCAGTGCATTTCAGTTTTCAGAACTGGGGTCGAAACAATCCAAGCTTCCCTATCCAGTCATTACACCTCCCTGACGTTACACCCCTAGTCTTTACACCCTCTAAGCCTGGACTTTACACCCCTCAAGGTGTAGTCATTACACCTCCCTGACGTTACACCCCTAGTCTTTACACCCTCTAAGCCTGGACATTACACCTCTCAAGGTGTAGTCATTACACCTCCCTGACGTTACACTCCTAATCTTTACACCCTCTAAGCCTGGACTTTACACCTCTCAATGTGAAGTCATTACACCTCCCTGACGTTACACCCCTAGTCTTTACACCCTGTAAGCCTGGACTTTACACCTCTCAAGGTGTAGTCATTACACCTCCCAGACATTACACCCCTAGTCTTTAAACCCTCTAAGCCTGGACTTTATACCTCTCAAGGTGGAGTCATAACACCTCCCTGACGTTACACCCCTAGTCTTTACACCCTGTAAGCCTGTACTTTACACATCTCAAGGTGGAGTCATTACACCTCCCTGACGTTACACCCCTAGTCTTTACACCCTCTAAGCCTGGACTTTACACCTTTCAAGGTGTAGTCATTACACCTCCCTGATGTTACACCCCTAGTCTTTACACCCTCTAAGCCTGGACATTACACCTCTCAAGGTGTAGTCATTACACCTCCCAGACGTTACACCCCTAGTCTTTACACTCTCTAAGCCTGGACTTTACGCCTCTCAAGGTGTAGTCATTACACCTCCCTGACGTTACACTCCTAGTTATTGCACCCTGTAAGCCTGGACTTTACACTTCTCAAGGTGTAGTCATTACACCTCCCTGACGTTGCACCCCTAGTCTTTACACCCTGTAAGCCTGTACTTTACACATCTCAAGGTGTAGTCATTACACCCCCTGACTTTACACCCCTAGTCTTTACATCCTCTAAGTCTGGACTTTACACCTCTCAATGTGTAGTCATTAACTCCTCCAAAGAATTGATAAGATTAGTAAGGTGTGATGACACCTTCCAATAGATAACTTATGAACCACTGATTGAATTTGTCATGTAAGATGACAGTGATTAGATTCATGGTTGCTCAAATTATTTAATTGAGCAGCCATCATGTAAAAGTGTGCCATTTACATTTCAAGTCCAATCAGTGAATATAAGTTATTAATATGTAGGTGTGATCATACCCACTAACTTATTACTATCTTTGCTGCATATTATAGATAAAATTAATTTAAGTACAATGTTATGGTAAAGTATACTTTATTTATTGATCCAAATGAATTACTCCATTAACAGGGAACTTTAAATTGTTATATTCGTATTATAACTGCACATCAAGACAGACATACAGACAAACAAGCAATTAAAAAAACTTGGACAAACCCCCATTGGACAAGACTATGAAAGATCTCTGATGCTAAGCTTCATTCCTCAATGCTTCTTTGAGTTTAAAACATCAAATGTTTATTAACATATATAAACATTAAGTGAAACTCGAGCTGAATCAGGAGGACATCGTTACTAGCATCATCAACACACACACACTGCAATTTGTTTTACGCGTTACTTTGTAAAAACTAATAGTGCAAATGTTTATTGCAATAAATGAAAACAACAGGTCTTCTGACTCCCTCAAATCAAACTATGATACAAAACAGAAACAAACTGGGTTTTTTTTAATTCACTCCTTAAACAAATACTTTGTTTTAAGCTAAACATAAAACATAAACAGATCTATTCAAGACGCATGCATCAGAAGATTTTTTACATTTGACCTAAAACTAGACAGTCATCTAAGCAATAAACTAACACGTCCAATTTGTAATAAGAAGTAAATTGCCACAGTCAATAGCTCATCTCGTCATGGACATCTTGAACTTCATCCTAATATACATGCTTTGCTACTATGTCAAGTTACCACTACCAATGGGATGAATTTGCATGTACAGATTATAGATGGTTGACCTAGCAGTGTTCACAGAGGGATGCAGTACCTAGGCACTTCAATTCTTAACATTGCTACAGCAATCATCTTTCATATTTTATCCAGTATTTTGTATTATGTTCATGATAATGTAAGAGGTTTGTGAGTGAAAAAGATTTAAAGCTACACATCAAACATTACCACTACTTATGCAATGTACCTGTTTATGCTTTTTTGGATTACTGATGTTTGAGCCACAAACACACTCTTTTCAATGTTATCCTGGAATTCTTCTTTAAATGCTGGTTATCGTAACCACTATCAATGAGATACATATGTAGTGATTTTTGTGTTGATAATTTACGTTTGACCACAACCCTCCTCCTCCCTAGCGCGTCCAGGACATCTTCTTGTACTTCAGGTTGATGTACGAGGTCTGTGCATGCTTCTCCAGACGCGCTAACTCCATGACGGCCGGCGCCAGGGTGGCCACATGACCCTCGTAACCACTACCTAAAAATGTACATATTCGACTTGCGATCATTTGGGCATGTACTCAAGACTGATGATATGGCTGGGTTTGATTGGCTCAAGATGGTCAAGGTATTGCAAGTTATATCAAGACGGCCATGATTGCCCTGAATTACTAACTTGAGTTCACAGACCCCAATTTTGAGACTTGATCTGGTGATCTAATATGTTTCCCCATAAAATCCAGATTCGGACATGACCTTCATTGTTGAAGATAAACATTTAGACCATATACAAACCATAAAGTTAGGGCTATATGAACAAAAATTGTCAAACAAACTTGGTTGGACTGCTAACTGGCACTTGACACTGAAATATGATATCATTAAAGATATGACAAGACAAGACACATATTGCACCTCTGGGCCTTGTGTTTTCAGAGTAGAAAATGTTAACTCTATATGGATATTAGGAAAATATGTTTCCTACCAGGCCTGGCCTTTTTTTACCCCAGAGGAATTATTTGAACCAATTTTTAAGAGGACCCCGATACCATTTTTTATAACACAACTGTTCACCTCTGAGTTCGGTGGTTTTAGAGCAGAAGCTTTATAAGTTTCAAATTTTATAATCTATATTTAAAGCTTTAGTGACAACATACAAGAACCAAACTTTAAAAGAGTGTCAATAAAGGATCTTTCCTGTTTCATAAAAATCTGCAGAGGAGTTTCAAAGATGTTATATGAAGCAAATTGTTGACACATTATGACAGACCATGTCAACAACGCTTTACAGCCACCTGCTACAATTGCTCCCCATAAGTTCTCAGGTGAACTCAATTCTTATTGCTAAGTAATCAGAACTGATAAAATTATGGGATTTCATTGCCTTATGCACAAAAACGTATTGGCAAGTATCAGGTGTGCAGCCTGATGAAATGACAGGAATTTATAAGCTCATGTGCAAAAAGGTATCCACAAAGTAATAAGGACTGATGAAATAATGAAATGTACTGTTGTAATGTCTAAGTGCAAATAATTATCAGCAAGTATTTAAGGCTTAGAAATTTATTATTTGAATGGTTCAGGAAAATTTTCAATAATTTACAGTATCTCGACATTTTTATGTCAGACCTTTAACATGCCAACACTTTTCCTGCGTAAGCTAAATTGATCTTATCTTTTAATTGGTACATACTCAACAATAAGACTTGAAAAAATCATTTTACATTTTGCAGGCAAATTTAATTTAATGCTGCCACAACAAAATGTTAGTAGAATTTATAACAAGAGCTGTCACAGGACAGCGCGCTCGACTATTCGAGTGCTTGACAGTATAACGTTAGACATCATGGAGAAATTGTTCATATTCAATAATTTAATAAATTCTTTCAAAAATAAAAAAAGGAAAAAAAAACTTTTTTTTTTGAGGGGGGGGGGGGTTGAGAGAGGGGTATAATGTGGGGTGTCATTTATAAGACGATCTTTAAAAAAAAAAAAAGTAAAAAAAAAACTTTTTCTTTGGGGGGGTAGGGGGGTGAGAGGGGGGTATAGTTTAATGTGGGGTGTGCAGGTCATTTATAAGATGATCTTTCAAAAATAAAAAAAAAGGAAAAAATAATAAGAAAATTTTGAGGGGGGGGGGGGGGGGCAGGGATTGTTGTTTTGTCAAAGTATTAATAAAATCTGATCAGAAATAAAGAAGTTATGGCAATTTAAGCAAAATGTTCAATTATCTAAGTATAAAAGGGGCCATAATTCTATCAAAATGCTTGATACAGTTGTCTGCTCTTGTTTATAGGTTGGGGTCATGTTGGTAAACAAGTATGCAAAATATGAAAGCAATATGTCAAGGGACACAGGAAATATTAGGGGTAGTACGCAAACTTTAACATAGATTAATCAATAATATGCATATTCTAAGTATAAAAGGGGCAATAATTCTGTCAAAATGCTTGATACAGTTGTCTGCTCTTGTTTGTAGGTTGGGGTCATGATGGTAAACAAGTATGCAAAATATGAAAGCAATATGTCAAGGGACATTGAAAATATCCGGGATAGTACGCACATTTTAACAACATGAAAAAATGCTTGATAGAGTTGTCTGCTCTTGTTTATAGGTTGGGGTCATGTTGGTAAACAAGTATGCAAAATATGAAAGCAATATGTCAAGGGACAATGAAAATAATTGTGGTAGGACGTAAACTTTAACATTTGCACGCTAACAGAAATGGAAACGGAAACGCTGACGCCGGGGTGAGTAGGATAGCTCCACTATATATATTTCATATATAATAGTCGAGCTAAAAATTAATGGTACATAAAAACTGAAAAACATCATTTTAAACGTATTCAACTACTTAAAATGCGTCTACATGATATCCGTTATGCCGACTGCTTATACTTTATTCTAGTTTATACATTACAACGATTGTGTAAAAAAACGTCTTTATTTTAGAACTTCATACAAATGCAATAATGTACACCAATGGCTCAGAATAATCAACCAACCTGTATTTTTGCGTTTTTGTCCATATGTGACTTTACCATCAAATTCGTTAATAGGTACTTTAATGTCTGGTTGGATTTGATCGATGGTAATATCTAGATGGTCCTCTACGTCTGCAAGCAACTGAAATCATCAAGATATTTATGACTAGCAAAAAGTATCAAACCTAAAAACTTTTTTTTTTACATTCTGATTTAATTATTATACCCAGTGCTGTACTAACAGACACCTCATTTAATCACTACAAATATACACAACACCCAGTGCTATGATACACAAGTAATCAGTGCTATGATACATATGTAATCAACAAATTTATAAACCAAACATATAATATGTAAAATACCCACCTGAGGCTCATTATACCAGATACAACAGCCTCCTCTGTCAGTCAAGTTGGTGTTATAACATCCACGGCCTTTAGACTGGCAGTTAGAGTGGTACCAAACCTTCAAGGACAAACAAATACAGTTAGAGTGGTACCAAACCTTCAAAGACAAACAATGGCAGTTAGAGTGGTACCAGACCTTCAAGGACAATCACTGGCAGTTAGAGTGGTACCAGACCTTCAAGGACAAACAATTGCAGTTAGAGTGGTACCAGACCTTCAAGGACACACAATGGCAGTTAGTGTGGTACCAGACCTTCAAGGACAAACAATTGCAGTTAGAGCGGTACCAGACCTTCAAGAACAAACTATTGCAGTTAGAGTGGTACCAGACCTTCTAGGACAAACAATGGCAGTTAGAGTGGTACCAGACCTTCAAGAGCAAACAATGGCAGTTAGAGTGGTAACAGACCTTCAATCACAAACTAGAGCTTTGTCACATGCCGCATTGACACATAATATTTTGCATGTCGTCTTCACAAAAAACAGCGGACACCATGCTCAATTTTTAAAACGCACTAATGACCCCTTGACCTAGTTTTTGACCCAGAAAGGCCCATGTTCTAACTTGGCCTTAAGATTATCTCCATAAAACTTATGACGAGTTTGGTGAAGATCTGATGTAAACTACTTGAATTAGAGAGCGGACACCTACTGAATGTTAAAAAACGCACTAAGTGACCCCGTGATCTAGTTTTAGGCCCGGAATGGCACATGTTCAAACTTGTCCTAGAGATCATTTAGATAAAACTTGTGACCAAGTTTGGTGAGGATTGGATGAAAACTACTTGAAGTAGAGAGCGGACAACATGGTGAGGTTTAAAATACACTTAGATACCCCGTGACCTTGTTTTTGACCCAGCATGACCCATATTCTAACTTGCTCTAGACATTATCAAGATACAACTTCTGACCAATCTTGGTGAAGATTGGATAAAAACTACTTGAATTAGAGAGCGGACAACATGGTGAGGTTTAAAACACACTAAGTGACCCTGTGACCTAGTTTTTGACCCGGCATGGCCCATGTTCGAACTTGACCTAAACATCATCTAGTTACAACTTTTGACCCAGTGTGGTGAAGATCGGATTTAAACTACTTGAAATAGAGAGCGGACACCATGCTCAACTTTGTAAAACGTACTAAGTGACCCCATGACCTAGTTTTTGACCCGGCAAGTCCCATGTTCGAACTTGGCCTTGACATCATATAGATACAACTTCTGACCAAGTTTGGTGAAGATCGGATGAAAACTAATTGAATTAGAGAGGACAACATGCTGAATGTTTAAAACGAACTAAGTGACCCCATGACCTAGTTTTTGACCCGGCAAGGCCCATGTTCGAACTTGGCCTAGACATCATCTAGATACAACTTCTGACCAAGTTTGGTGAAGATCGGATGAAAACTACTTGAAATAAAGAGCGGACAACATGCTGAATGTTTAAAACGCACTAAGTGACCCCGTGACCTAGTTTTTGACCCGACAAGGCCCATGTTCGAACTTGGCCTAGACATCATGTAGATACAACTTCTGACCAAGTTTGGTGAAGATCGGATGAAAACTACTTTAAAAAGAGAGCGGACACTTAATACGGACCGACAGACCGACAGACAAGCTCTTACCTATATACCCCCCTAAACTTCGTTTGTGGGGGTATAACAATGGCAGTTTGTTTGAGTGGTACCAGACCTTCAAGGACAAACAATTGCAGTTAGAGTGTTACCAAACCTTCATGGACAAACAATAGCAGTTAGAGTGGTAACACACCTTCAATCACAAACAATGGCAGTTAGAGTGGTACCAGATCTTCAAGGACAAAAATGGCAGTGAGAGTGGTACCAGACCTTCAAGGACAAACAAATACAGTGAGAGTGGTAAAACACCTTCAATCACAAACAATGGCATTTAGAGTGGTACCAGACCTTCCAGAACAATCACTGGCAGTTAGAATGGTACCAGATCTTCAAGGACAAACAAATACAGTTTGAGTGGTACCAGACCTTCAAGGACAAACAATAGCAGTTAGAGTGGTACCAGACCTTCAGGGACAAACAATGGCAGTAAGAGATGTAACATACCTTCAAGGACACACAATGGCAGTTAGAGTGGTACCAGACCTTCAAGGACAAACAATAGCAACTAGAGTGGTACGAGATCTTCAATCACAAACAATATCAGTTAGAGTGGTACCAGACCTTCAAGGACAAACAATAGCAGTTAGAGTGGTAACAGACCTTCAAGGACACACAATGGCAGTAAGAGATGTAACATACCTTCAAGGACACACAATGGCAGTTAGATTGGTACCAGACCTTCAAGGACAAACAATTGCAGTTAGAGTGGTACCAGACCTTCAAGGACACACAATGGCAGTAAGAGATGTAACATACCTTCAAGGACACACAATGGCAGTTAGAGTGGTACCAGACCTTCAAGGACAAACAATAGCAACTAGAGTGGTACGAGATCTTCAATCACAAACAATATAAGTTAGAGTGGTACCAGACCTTCAAGGACAAACAATATCAGTTAGAGTGGTACCAGACCTTCAAGAACACACAATGGTAGTTAGAGTGGTACCAGACCTTCAAGGACACACAATGGTAGTTAGGGTGGTAACAGACCTTCAAGGACACACAATGGTAGTTAAAGTGGTACCAGACCTTCAAGAACAAACAATAGCAGTAACAGTGGTACCAGATCTTCAAGGACAACAATACTGACAATAAGATTGTATGCAATGTGAATTATATTTGCTATTCATGATGAGTCAACTGTTAACAAATGTGCACTGTTCCAAAGCGAATTTATTCAGAGGAATGCACAAACATGATATATGATTTTCATCACCATTACCTAATGCCATAACACAAGTATGATACATGATTTGTATACCCCTTACCTAATGACATAACACAAGTATGGTACATGATTTGTATACCCCTTAGCTAATGACATAACACAAGTATGATACATGATTTGTATATTCCTTAGCTAATGACATAACACAAGTATGATACATGATTTGTATATCCCTTAGCTAATGACATAACACAAATATGATACATGAGTTGTATATTCCTTAGCTAATGACATAACACAAATATGATACATGAGTTGTATATCCCTTAGCTAATGACATAACACAAATATGATACATGAGTTGTATATCCCTTAGCTAATGACAACACAAATATGATACAAGATTTGTATACCCCTTAGCTAATGACATAACACAAATATGATACATGATTTGTATACCCCTTAGCTAATGACATAACACAAATATGATACATGAGTTGTATATTCCTTAGCTAATGACAACACAAATATGATACATGAGTTGTATATTCCTTAGCTAATGACATAACACAAATATGATACATGAGTTGTATATCCCTTAGCTAATGACATAACACAAATATGATACATGAGTTGTATATCCCTTAGCTTATGACATAACACAAATATGATACATGAGTTGTATATCCCTTAGCTAATGACATAACACAAATATGATACAAGATTTGTATATCCCTTAGCTTATGACATAACACAAATATGATACATGTTTTGTATACCCCTTAGCTAATGACATAACACAAATTTGATACATGATTTGTATATCCCTTAGCTAATGACATAACACAAATATGATACATGAGTTGTATATCCCTAAGCTAATGACATAAAACAAATATGATACATGAGTTGTATATCCCTTAGCTTATGACATAACACAAATATGATACATGAGTTGTATATCCCTTAGCTTATGACATAACACAAATATGATACATGATTTGTATACCCCTTAGCTAATGACATAACACAAATATGATACATGAGTTGTATATCCCTTAGCTAATGACAACACAAATATGATACATGAGTTGTATATCCCTTAGCTAATGACAACACAAATATGATACATGAGTTGTATATCCCTTAGCTAATGACATAACACAAATATGATACATGATTTGTATACCCCTTAGCTAATGACATAACACAAATATGATACATGATTTGTATACCCCTTAGCTAATGACATAACACAAATATGATACATGAGTTGTATATCCCTTAGCTTATGACATAACACAAATATGATACATGGTTTGTATATCCCTTAGCTAATGACATAACACAAATATGATACAAGATTTGTATATCCCTTAGCTTATGACATAACACAAATATGATACATGATTTGTATATCCCTTAGCTTATGACATAACACAAATATGATACATGAGTTGTATATCCCTAAGCTAATGACATAACACAAATATGATACATGGGTTGTATATCCCTTAGCTAATGACAACACAAATATGATACATGATGTGTATACCCTTTAGCTAATGACATAACACAAATATGATACAAGATTTGTATATCCCTTAGCTAATTAATAACACAAGTAGGATGTATGATTTTAATATCCCTTAGCTAATGGCATAACACAAATATGATACAAGATTTGTATACCCCTTAGCTAATGACATAACACAAATATGATACATGATTTGTATATCCCTTAGCTAATGACATAACACAAATATGATACATGATTTGTATTTTCCTTAACAGCTAATGACATAACACAGAATGATATGATACATGATTTGTAAATCATTTAGCTAATACCATAACATAAGTATGATACGTGCTTTGTATATCACTAAGCTTCCCTTAGCTAAACAAAAGTATAATACATGATTTGTATATCACATAGCTTATGCCATAACACAAGTATTGTATACGGAGCGTATATTGACAGGAGCTGAATCAAGTATTTGACCCTTACTGTAGTAAATTCAATTTTATGCAAAAACTAATCATCCGATTGTATTGGTTTATACGTTATCTTGTTGCTTATTAATTCCTCTTTCAAAAAATATAACTTTCAGTATATTTCCGTTTTTATTAATGGATTAATGTGAACACTCTAGAAATCACATTTTTGGCCCAATTTTCATGAAATTTGGTCAAATGCTTGCCTTAATGATATGTTGGTTGAGTTGGAAAGTGGTTCCGGTCCGTTGAAAAACATGGCCGCCAGTGGGAGGGGCAGTTTTCCTTATTTGGCTATAGAGAAACCTTGTAAACACTCTAGATGTCACAATTTTTGCCCAATCATCATGAAAGTTGGTCAAAACATTGGTTTTATTGATATCTCGGACGAGATTGAAAATGGTCCAGATCGGTGAAAAAACATGGCCGTCAGTGGGCGAGGCATTTTCTCTATATGTATATAGTGAAAACATGTGAACACTCTAGAAGGGGGGGGGGGCAGTTTTCATATATTTATATCGTAAAAAAGCTTGTGAACACTCTAGAAGTCACATTATTTGCCCAATCATCATGAAACTTGGTGAAAAGATTGGTTTTATATAGAACCCAGATGAGTTGGCAAATGGTCCCGATCGGTCAAAAAAACATGGCCGCCAGGGGGGTGGGGCAGTTTCCCTTATATGACTAGAGAGAAACCTTGTGATCAAACACTATAGAAGTCACATTTTTTGCCTAATCATTGTGAAACTTAGTCAATACATTGGTTTTATTGATTTCTTGGACAAGTTGGAAAATGGCTCAGATCGGTGAAACACACTTTTAAGCTCACCTGATTGCTCAGGTGAGGTTTTAGAATTGGTCTTTGTCCGTCGTCCGTCCACATTTGGTTTGAAAACACTCTTGCATTCAAATTTCTCAAGCATTCTTTATCAAAGTTGCTGAAAGATCTCAGTCAATCAAGTTTGATAATGAGCAAAATCTCATAATTAATGCCATAATTCCAAATTTTCCTTATATTATACAAAATCTTGGTCATAATATTTATTTTTGTAAGCAAAGTTTGATATTTGGTTAGGGGGGTCAACTAAAAATATAGGTAACCAGGTCAAATCTTACAAAAACAAAAACACTCGATGCGCCAGAGTTTTAGTTCAATAATGATGAAACTTGACCAGGATGTTTGTCTGGTAAATATCTAGGTAAAGTTTGACATTTGGTAAGGATTTAATGAACCGACTCCTCTCAGGTGAGCGAACTAGGGCCATCTTGGCCCTCTTGTTTTATATTACACATGTGTTATACAACATTTTTAAGCGTTTACATTGGCTTAGTTTTTTTATTGACCAATTGCATATTGTTATTTTGCTGAAATGATGTTGCAATGTAAAATGACGTCACAAAATGTAAACAACAATCGAGATTAATCATTATGTTTGCGTAAATATTAATTTAATTTGCTCATTTAAAAGCATGTGATAAAAAAGATCTGACACTCGTTGTCATATCATACCACGTTTTATTAAACTCGTCCAGGAAATTCGTTAGTAACAAAATTCCTGAACTCGTTTAATAAAATATGGTATGATATGACAACTTGAGCCAGATCCTATATATATTTGAAAACAAAGTAACGTAGGCTTTCTAATGATATATAATTTGTCAAAATCGGCCGAGAAATGAAAGTATAATTTAAAAAAAGACGTGAGTGGGTACATCAAAATGTATAACCTCGGTGCTTCGATGTACGCTAATCGATAGCTACCGGTCACGTGACAAAGTATCGACAAGCTATTTGCCGATACGGTCCCGTTTCATATCCGTCTCATCTAGAGTTCGTGGTATTATGTATGATTTGTATATCACTTAGCTTATGACATAACACAAATATGATGCATGAATTGTATAACACTTAGCTTATGACATAAAATAATTATGTATGATTTGTATTTCACTTATACAAACTTCTATACTAAGTGTATCAGGTTTTTTATATCAACATACCTTTTCTTTTACTGAGGCAACTAATGATATTGCAAGACCCATTCTGAAAAATAAATAAAATATAACAAGGAAATATCACCAATATGGCATTCCCTGGCATGCATGTATTGTTTTAAAAAAGGCTGCATATTTTACATTCCCATTAATTCAACTTCTTCACTTGAAATGTGTTGCTTAATTTATATCACAAATTACAACAATACACAATGTTAACACATGAAATAAACAAGCAAAAAGTTATCTGAAAAAACAAACACAGTAGAACAAAATTGTCATTTTTTTAATATAGATTTTTAACATACTAGTTAATATATAAACCCTGACAGATTAATTAATTATTATCATTTTTTTCATTATAGGACAGTTTAACTAAAACTTGTTTGCAATATTGGCCATGCCATATGTAACAATACTGTATACTTGTAACTAAATTCTGAATATTTTCAACAAATTAATAAGGAATGATATTAATTTATTCTTTGATTACACTTTCATTTTGTTCACATAACCTTAATGGCCTTTGAGTATTAGCATAGCGGCCATGATTTTTTGCGAATTGTGATCTTAGTCAATGCAATTCTCAAAAGTCCATAATTACAGAAAGTTATTTTTTAGATTAATTCAACTATGTATTGGTTAATAAACAAATTGATTCTCAACCACTAGAATTGTAAATATGAGAATACCACTTCTACTGTAAAATATCTTAAATTATCTTTTACTATTAAATATGTATTTAGGCTGATATTGAGTCAATAAGCATTGTATTTTTGTTCACTCATAAACATCATTTTTTTCCAATTTTTATTCAGTAACCATGGCAAACACAATTTTAAAAACTGAAATGAAGTCTACACATGTATTCCCTATAATGGCATTCTATCTACAGATTTTAATCAACCTAGCTTAAGTACTTTTAATCTAAACAGGATACAGATTTAGTAAGATGCATGTGCCAAATGATGCCCAACATTTTAATATCCCTACAGTTTATTGCATGAAAAAATAACTGTATTTCTCATAGCAGACATTATGAATGAGCAAGCTAGTGGTTTAATGACAGCTTGTGGATTTTTTTACTCTTCATGTGAGTATAATAACAATTTTAATCAATTTTTGCCACAGGGAGGAAAACTAAAATCTGTAATAAAACATTGGTTTATTATCTTGCATTCAATTGTTTTTTGATTTACAAAGTGATGTGAAATGAATAGAGTTTTATGCAAGAAATGTGTTCAAGTAAATAAATATACAGGTTGACAGTGTGGCTGGTAATTTTGCAGAACTGATGTATGGGTTCTATTTAGTTCATGGTTTGCATTTGTTGAACCCAATAAATCACATTGAGAATTAATGAATTATGTTGTGTTTTTTGTGTAATTCTCAACACTATACATTAGTTTAACTAGAAATGTATCAAAGCCATTTTTTGAAAACAGACAAACCCACTTTTTAGTCAAAAGTGGGTGACACAGACAAGGGCCATAATTCTGCTGAAACTCCTCACTGTCATGTTCCTTTCATTACAATCATCTGCTCATTAAGTACATTCAGCTATGCAGGTCAGAGATAGATCCATTCCGGTGTAACAAAAGAATTGACAAGAATGTGTCAATTTTGGTTTTAGTATTTTATAACAAGAGGGCCTGAAAGGCCCAAAGTCGCTCACCTGAGATAACAAGATATCATTGGGACAATTCTTCTTACCAAGTTTCATGAAGATCAGAAAATAAATGTAACCTCTAGAGTGTTAACAAGGTTGTTACTATAGCCATATAAGGAAAAATGCCCGGCCCCCTGGCAGCCATGTTTTTCAACCAACTGGCGTCATTTTTGAACTTGTACAAGAAATTATTGGGATGAATATTCTGACCAAGTTTCATGAAGATCGGACAGTAAATGTGGCCTCTAGAGTGTTAACAAGATTTTACTATAGCCATATAAGGAAAAATGCCCCGACCCTTGGAAGCTATGTTTTTCAAGCAAACATAATTATTTTCAAACTCATCCAAGATATCATTGAGACCAATCTTCTGACCAAATTTCATGAATATTGGACAATGAATATGGCCTCGAGAGAGTTAACAAGGTTTTACTACAGCCATATATAGCCATATAAGGAAAAATGCCCCGCCCCTGGTGGCCATGTTTTTAAAACAACCAAAACCATTTTTGAACGCATCCAAGATATCATTAAGACAAATCTTCTAACCACGTTTCATGATGATCGGAAAAGAAATGTGAGTGTTAACAAGGTTTTACTATAGCCATATAAGGAAAAATGCCCAGCCCCCTGGGGGCCATATTTTTTAACCAACCGGCATCATTTTCGAACTCGTCCGAGATATTATTGGGATGAATCTTCTGACTAAGTTTCAGGAAGATTGGACAATAAATGTTGCCTCTAGAGTGTTAACAAGATTTTACTATAGCCATATATAGCCATTTAAGGAAAAATGCCCTGCCCCTTGGCAGCCATGTTTTTCAAGCAAAGGTTACCATTTTTGAACTCATCCAAGATATTATTGGGACAAATCTTCTGAGCAAGTTTCATGAAGATCGGAAAATAAATGTGGCCTCAATAGTGTTAACAAGGTTTTACTATAGCCATATAAGGAAAAATGCTATGCCCCGTTGCGGCCATGTTTTTCAACCAACCGGCATCATTTTCGAACTCGTCCAAGATATTATAGGGATAAATCTTCTGACCAAGTTTCATGATGATCAGACAATAAATGTGGCCTCTAGAGTGTAAACAAGATTTTACTATAGCCATATATAGCCATATAAGGAAAATTGCCCCGCCCCTTGGCACCATGTTTTTCAAGCCAAGGTAACCATTTTCAAACTCATCCAAGATATCATTGAGACCAATCTTCTGACCAAATTTCATGAAGATTGGACAATAAATGTGGCCTCTAGAGAGTTAACAAGGCAAATGTTGATGCCGAACAACGCACAATGGACGACGGACAAAAGGCGATCACAAAAGCTCACCATGAGCACGTTGTGCTCAGGTGAGCTAAAAAAATAAGTGGCAAATGGGAATAATTCTGCCAAAATTAATGGCAGCTGAAATTCCTTTTTCTTAATCATCTACACATTAGGTCATTCAATTAACTATGAAATTTCCAGGGGTGAAAAACATTTTGGTATCATATATTCTAGAGTGGAAAAACAGATAAAGGCCATAATTCTACCAAATCTTACTTTAGCCAAAATTGCTTCCTCATACTCAGCTACATATTAAGGTCATCAAAAGAAATCATCATCAAAAAATGTAAATGCCAACAAATTCTCCGATTAGTTACCTTTCTGCTCGTCCAACTCGACCAATTCTGTGGATATAGTTTTGTTTCTCATCAGGCAAGGTAACATTGATGACTACAATAAATGAGTATTTCTTTCAATTATAATTTAAAAAAACGTTGATAATTATTATTAACAAAACAAATGTTAAAAATATTGTTAAGAAATGTGAATCTAACAAGATGCGTTTGTGAAACACAATGTCCCCCTATATGACGTTTGACCTTGGAGGATGACCTTGACCTTGTGAAGGATGACCTTGACCTTGACCTTTTACCACTCAAAATGTGCAGCTCCATGAGATACACATGCATGCCAAATATCAAGTTGCTATCTTCAAAATTGCAAAAGTATTCATAAAATAAGCGATTTGGGCCACATATATTTGACCTCTGACCTTGAAGGATGACCTTGACCTTTCACCACTCAAAATGTGCAGCTCCATGAGATACACATGCATGCCAAATATCAAGTTGCTATCTTCAATATTGCAAAAGTATTCATAAAATGAGCGATTTTGGCCACATATATTTGACCTCTGACCTTGAAGGATGACCTTGACCTTTCACCACTCAAAATGTGCAGCTTCATGAGATACACATGCATGCCAAATATGAAGTTGCTATCTTCAATATAGCAAAAGTTATTGCAAAATGTTAAAGTTGGGCCAAACAGACCAACAGACCAACAGACAGACAGGGCAAAAACAATATGTCCCCCACTACTATAGTGGGGGAAATAAAAATCAAATTTACCATTTGAGAATCAAATTACACATGAATATGTTTTTACCTTAATTATAAAATGGTTCAACTATTATTTTGTTGTAGATTGATCAAATTCATATTTCATTTTTTCTTTTTTATATTTATATTGCCTTCATTTTTGGATACCACAACCTATCCCCATGTACCGTATTTTACCATGTATAGCGCACTCCCATGTATAACCTGCATGCGATTTTTTAAAGCCAAAATGGAGAAAAAAAAGAATTCAAGACCAAAAACCTGAAAATTGGGCTGAAAATGGCGGCCATTCTTATATTGCGCAATCATTTAATCTAAGTTTTTCTGGCGCTTAATATTTTGTTTTAAAGTAGGGAGCGTTTATACGATCAGGAGCATGGGTTGCATAGCACTATATTTTCGACAATTTTTAAGATTATTCTCTCGAGAACACCGTACATGTCCTTATTGCCGCGCACTGCGCGTGTTTTTTCAAGACCCCTGCGCGTTAAATTGACCACTATTACCTATTCCTCACATTTGAACAGTATAACATTTTTATTACCTGCCACTCACAACATCGTATGACATAGTCTTCTGCAGACCCGCAACATCGCAATATTCAATTTTACGCAAATCGTCCGTGGATCCCATTTTATTTTTCATCGACTTAAAATATTTCCCCATTTAGAGATGCGCCCCATTAAATCCAGTTTGACCCGGTATTTCGCGCCTTCACTGCGTCTAGTTGATTAGTATTTATAGTGAGACAAACAATACACCCGAACGCTCAATTCCATACAGTTGGCGTTATCAGCGTAAAGCCATTAGACAAATATCATTTGTTTGTCTACAAATATCATTTGTTTGTCTCTATTGAAAGAAAATAAAACGAGTCTATATCTCTATTGTTGGTTTGTAACCTATGTAGTATACTTGCACGGTAGCATATTAATGCAGAGATCGGAAAATTATTGATAAATGTATTCGTCGTTTCAATGCTTAGGGCCGAGTAATTTCGGCAAATCGGAACTCAACTTACGTAAAACACTTGCTCAATTAACAGTTAAACTCCACCTCCGTTCTCTGCAAAAGGTTTGAAGGCGGAGCTTTGCACGTGCTATTATTTAATTGGACGATTGCCATTGAGGAACAAACACACGATTGGTTTTGCATGTTGATTGCTAGACAAACCAAGCCAATTTTGTTGGCGAGAAACTTGTCCCTTTATAGCTTCAGACAGGAAGCGGCTTTCCTTTGATGACGTCAAACTGTCAATTCACATAGAGTGCAAATTTTCGGAATTGCTAACATTAAACTTTGGATTAAATTATCAAAATAAAGCAAAAGCGAAGTTGAGAAATGTGATTGAAATAATAAGCGTCTGTTCAATTAAGACGTTTTGCGTTGTAAATCAACGAGTTTTCATGACAACAAAAACTTTAACAAACAATACCGCGACGACGCGGGGATCGATATACCTCGATTTTTTTTAATGAACAATCAATGAAGAAGTGTGAAAACACCAACAAAGACATTTTTTTCATCTTTTAATTTTAGTCAAAACTGTTACTACCCCATTCATTCCTACCGTTTCCCGCTATTTGTTGTTTCGACAACGGCCCCTTCAGTCTATAACATTACAGGGTGTAGTTTTCTGCAATAAAAAAATGGCGGCAATTGATTTACAATTACAAAATGGATTTTTTGCAATTTAGCAACCAGCAAAGCGTTGTGTCAATGTATAACGTGCACTGAATTTTTATTTTTAAATTTAACGGTAAAAAACTGCGCGCTATGCATGGTAAAATACGGTAACCAAGTTTTAGGAAAACTGAATTTAAGAGATGTGCCACATTCCGCACAGGCTTATCAAGAAAAACACTTTCTACTTAAACTTGATTTTCACTTTGAAAAAAAAAAGCCAACAGTTTTGTCCCCGAGTAGCCTGCGGGCACTCCACAGGCTTATCTGGGACTACACTTTATTCAGGCGTATAAAGTCCAGTTTTCCCAGAGCTGGAATGTAATAGTTACCGAAAGGAAGTCCGGAGACATCAATGCCACGAGCTGCAACATCAGTGCAGATAAGAAACTTGACCTTACCATCCTGGGTAGGAAAAATGATAGAAAATGTTACTCAAAGTCTAAGAATATTTTGAATTCTCTTTTGATGTATGTAAATAATTTAGGAATGCATTCTCTATGGGCCGTCTCAACAGTTGTAGACAAATACAATCCTTTACAGAAACTGTATTTTTACTATTATGTACTAAATAAAGCAGTTTGATCACTGATATCCATTTTTATTAAGAAATTTGTAAATTTGATGGGATCATTAACACATTATATACTTTGAACATATCTAAATACTGCAAAAGATAAGAATATCTGGCTGTTAAAAGCTTTTTCAAATAGTTTAATGACTCTAGTGGGATTGCTGTATTACATTCACCGCTATACTCAGACAGGTTTTAATGCCACATAGCCCCACACAGCTTTCCAGAGCTTACCTTAAACTTCTGGAGATTATCTTTTCTTTCCTGCGGCTTGCGATCAGCATGCAGACAGACGCAGGAAAATTTCCCTGGAAACATTAAAACGTGTTTTCAGCTTTTCCTACAAAGTGTTTTCCCAGAGTATTTCAGTTTGTAAATCAACAATATTATTTTGTTCATGGCCATTTTTCTGATAGTTTGTTTTTATGTCCCCCAGTCTATACTGGGGAATAAAGTGTTTTTGCCCTGTTTGTTTGTTGGTTTGTTTGTTTGCGTCAAACTTCAACATTTGCCATAACTTTTGCAATATTGAAGATAGCACCTTCATATTTGGCATGCATGTGTATCTCATGGAGCAGCACATTTTGAGGGGTGAAACGTCAAGGTCAAGGTCATCCTTCACGGTCAAAGATCAAATATATGGGGGGACATAGTGTTTCACAAACACATCTTCTTTAAGTATGATCTTAAATATATTACACCACTCAAAATGTGCAGCTCCATGAGATACACATGCATGCCAAATATCGAGTTGCTATCTTCAATATTGCAAACGTTATGGCAAATGTTAAAGTTTTTGGACAGACGGACATACAGACAGTTCAAATGCTATATGCCACCCTACCGGGGGCATAGAAAAGTCTTACTCAACACAGTCTCATGTCCAGCAAAGAGTAGCCAAACATACAGCTGAAAACATAGAAAAGCAGACAAAGCCTACCTTGGCCTCGCAGTTGAAGATATTTTTCCATATTGTCACAGTCGACCTTGGTTCTACAGAATATCAGGGCCCGATCCATTTTGTGCTCTTCTAATGCACGCACAGTGTACTCTCCCTTCAGGATCTTTACTGCCTCTGAATATGTCTCTGAAATGGAAAACATTCAAACATTTGGTGCAAATAAACAGGAATCTGATAGTAAAGAATTAGGATTTGTATGAAAAAGAATTTTACTCCCTCTCTTAGGTAAAACCAAATACTAAACAAGTGCTCCGCGGTAGGAGACAAATGCCCCCCAAAACAGGGCTTTGAACTAGTGACCCCAATTTCAATAGGGGTCGTCTACTGTCTAAGGCCAATGCTAATGTGAAGAATCAAGCCTTTGGTCAATTTGTTGATGAGTCATTGATCCAAAACAATTTTCACACTTACTGTGACAGTGACCTTGACCTTTGACCTAGTGACCCCTATTTTGATTGGGGTCATCTACTGTCCAAGGCCGATGGGCATGGAAGAATCAAGCCAATTGGTTTGGCCGCTATTGATGGGAAACAATTAAGCACTTAGTATGCAACAGTGACATTGACCTTTGACCTAGTGACGCAAATTAAATAGGGGTCATCTACTTCCAAGGCCAATGCACATAGGAAGTATAAAGCCAATCGTCGAATGTGACGAGCAATTGATCAGAAACGATTGTACTCTTAATGTGTAACAGCGACCTTGACCTTTAACCTAGTGACCCAAATTTCAGTACGGATAATCTACTGTCCAAGGCCATACACATGTTAAGTATCATGCCAATCGGCCAATTGGTTGACAAGTTATTGATCAGAAACAATTTTCACACTAGGGGTGATAGGGACCATGACATTTGACCTAGTGACCCCAATTTCAATAGGGGTCATCTATTGTACAAGGCAACTGCACATGTGCAGTATCAAGCCAATCTGTCGATTTGTTGACAAGTTATTGATCGTAAACGATTTATACACTTGGTGTGATAGTGACCTTACCTTTGATCTAGTGACTCCAATTTCAATAGGGGTCATGTACTGTCCAAGGCCCATGCACATGCGAAGTATCAAGCCAATTGGTCAATTGGTTGTGGAGTTATATTGATCGGAAACAATTTTCACACTTAGTGTGATAGTGATCTTGACATTTGACCTAGTGACCCCAATTTTAAAAGAGGTCATCTACTGTCCAAGGCCAATGCACATGTGAAGCATCAAGCCAATTGGTCAATTTGTTGAAGAATTATTGATCTGAAACTATTTTCACACTTAGTGTGATAGTGACCTTGACCTAGTGACCCCAATTTCAATAGCTGCTATCTAATTCACAAGTATCATGCCAATCGGTCGATTTGTTGAAAAGTAATGGATCGGATACAGACTGTTCTACTGACATTCAGACTGTTATACCCACAGACAGACCGACCGAAAACAATATACCGCTTCTTCTTCGAAGAGAGCCATGAACATCAAGTAAAGATGTATATAATCCAGTTACAATAGTAGGGACATAATGTGGAAACTGCACATATTTGCACAAATTTGTTATAATTCAGAGGACTTCTTACCAAAAAAAATTTAATAAAAAATAAATAAAAATTCCTGGCATTTTTTAATTGACATTAAAATTACACAAATATATCATTAATGGAGTTTAAATTTATGTATGTCTTATAAAACAAGAGATGTGTTTGTCAGAAACACAATGCCCCCTACTGTGCCGCTTTGTAGACATATATAAAGGATGACCTTGACTTTTCACCACTCAAAATGTGCAGCTCCATGAGATACACGTGCATGCCCAATATCAAGTTGCTATCTTTAATATTGCAAAAGTTATGGCCAATGTTTAAGTTTTTGGGGACAGTTCGACTGCTATATGCCAACCTACCGGGGGCATAAAAACTGAGACAAAGCTAAAAGATCCATTGTAGAGACTTCAAGCACTAGAATACAAGATCCATTGTAGAGACTTCAAGCACTAGAATACAACTCTTTGGCATTGGGTCGATTATAAGCTGTTTGCCCATTAAATTCACACTAAGATGTTCAAGTGTTTTGGCAAGGAATAAGTTAAAACAGTTGAAGGCACTAATTCAGAAATTTGTATATAAGCCGCAGTCCGAGAAAATAGGTTGTTAGGTCTAATGGGTAAAGTGTTTCGACACTTTCCCCCCAAAAAGAAACTTACTTTAGACTGAAAAATGAAATAAAAGCGGGAAATGCTGTCCCTGTGGATTGCACAGGCTTATCTGGGTTGACACCTTATGCACGTGCCTTAAGCCCAGTTTTCCCAGAATGGGGCTCAAACATACAAACCTTGACTGGTTCCATGGGGCTGAATCTTGTCCTCATAGTGGACTCCATCTGTTTCCACATGCTGACGAAGGCCTTTCCAGGTAGTGTCCTTTAGAGGGTCAACAATGACCACCTGAAAATGAGCACATCACAAAATAACTTATATGGGTAATGTTTTTTAGAGGGTCAACAATGCCCAGCTGCAATATGTACATTACACAATTACTTATATGGGTAGTGCCTTTTAGAGGATTAACAA
Organism: Dreissena polymorpha; assembly: GCF_020536995.1. Taxonomy (NCBI): domain Eukaryota; kingdom Metazoa; phylum Mollusca; class Bivalvia; order Myida; family Dreissenidae; genus Dreissena; species Dreissena polymorpha. The sequence goes on from NC_068363.1 coordinate 43,528,533, forward strand.
TACACATCTGCAAATGTGCACATCACACAATTACTTATATGGGAAGTGTCTTTTAGAGGATTAACAATACACATCTGCAAATGTGCACATAACACAATTACTTATATGGGAAGTATCCAGTAGACAAAAATATTTCTATACTGCACTCGTCCTGCATGAAAAGTGTTTTAAAAATTTCACTCGTCCTGCAAACACATGCACTTTTCCTACAAATATGAGTGAAATAAAGATTGCAAAGGGCTGATATGACTAATACAATTCTTGGTCAGACAGTGACGGATACAGGACACAAACGCTACAAAATAGTTTATCATTCTCCATTTTCGCCCACAAATCAAACAACGCATTTTGGACAGTTTGCGAACGTTTGGTTTTATTGTACACCAACTGCTGTGTTTTTCTTTTTTCAATTGCTCGCGTGCTTTCCATTTCGGACGTATGAACATCGCCCCCTTTAAAGAACGCTCGTATGTCAGACATTTTTTAGACTAAATTCAGACTGCCTCACTGGTTTAAAACCGTACTTCGCGGTTAAATAATTCTTTTAAAATTAATAATAACAGTAAATGCAGTCGGATGGTTCCCTGTCAACATGGATGCGCAAAGTTTACACCAAAAAGCCAATATTTACTCGGGAAACATTCTCGCATAACAACACGCACCTGCTGTATGAAATTTTACAATTACATGTACAATTTCCAGTTCATTCGCGTTCTACTTTCTGAATAGATATGCTTTAAGAAAATGATTTTATTTAATGAAAATGAGTCTTCCTGGTAAACATATATATTCTAACATCAGCTTTTTTTCACTCGTCCTGTAGGACGAGAGCTTTAGGGAAATTCACTCATCCTTTCAAGATTACACTCGTCAATACGAGCGGACGAGTGGAATTTTTGTCCCCTGGTATCTATAAGAGGGTCAACAAACATAAGCTAAAACATAAGCACATATCAAATCACAATCACTTACATTGTTAAATAATACCCTCCACCATAACAAATCACACAATCACTCATGTTGCAAATATCCCAAGAACTGGGCAAATCACACATAAACTTGTATGGGTCATAGCCACAATCAAAACAAATCAATCACTTAAATGACCTATAGAACATAGCCCAGAACAGCTAAAAACACACGTGACTAATAGCCCAGATGAACACAAACAAAAACTACATACGTGGCAAATATACTAAAACAACACAAAACACACAACTACATACATGGTTAATAGCCTAAAAATGCAAATAATACACAGCTAAAACATGGCTTATAGCTTAAATCAGCACACAAAAATCACAATTATATGCATAGCTGACAATGTAAATATGTCCAGGTTTTTTTTTCCTTCTTTAAGACCTGCCGAGAATCAACCCTTTCCCCTTCGATTGTTTGTTCCCCTCAGCTGGTAAATTTTCCCCAAGATTTCATTTTTCCTTCCAAAAAAAAAATATTTATTTATTTATTTTTTTTTTTTTTAAACCTTTAAATATATAAGTTAACCTGATCCAGTGTAGAAAATAGAAAAATATTGCATAATTAAATTTTCAGTTTCTTTGAATTTGTTTTAAAAACAGTAAAATATGCTTAATTGATTATTTAAGACTTCCCTTATTTTCCCCCAAAATCCGGCGTTTCGTGTGATTTTTTCCCCCAAAATCCGGCGTTTCGAGCGACTTTTTTCCCCTCAAAAAAAGGCCAGGCCCTTTCCCCAAAATCAGATAATAACCCTGATGTCATACAATGCCATAAATGATAACAAGTCTAATGCAGTTCCAATAACACAATCATACATATTGCTAAGAGCATAGAGGAGGTCAAATCACACATTCACGACAAGGTTTTTAGCCAAGAATAGGTTGAATCAGACAATCACTCACATAAATTAAAGCCATCAGCAGGTATATCAAAGACATGGATTATAGCCAAGAAGAGGTCCAATCACACAATCACAAACATAAATTTAAGCCATCAGCAGGTAAATCACAGACATGGATAATAGCCAAGAGCTGGTCAATCAACCAATCACATTAATGGATAATAGCCAAGAGCAGTTGAATCACACAATCACATACATTGATAATAGCCAAGAAGAGGTCAATTCACAAAATCACATACAAGGATAATGGCCAAGAAGAGGTCAATTCACAAAATCACATACAAGGATAATGGCCAAGAAGAGGTCAATTCACACAATCACATACATGGATAATGGCCAAGAAGAGGTCAATTCACAAAATCACATACATGGATAATGGCCAGGAAGAGGTCAATTCACAAAATCACATACAAGGATAATGGCCAAGAAGAGGTCAATTCACAAAATCACAAACATGGATGCTGGCCAAGAAGAGCTCAATTCACACAATCACATACAAGGATAATGGCCAAGAAGAGGTCAGATCACACAATCACAAAAATGGATAATAGCCAAGAAGAGGTCAAATCATACGATCCCAAATATTGATAATAGCCAAGAGCCGGTCCAATCACACAAACACATATTGTGACACCATTATTATTGGTCAGGCATTAATTTTCCTCTATTTCTTTACTGGACCAAGTGATGAATTTATGAACCTTATGAATTATTATGTCCAATGTTTAAACAAAATTACGACTGAATTACCGTTGGCATGAGACATTAGAATCCAACGTTATCCATGAATACATACTTTGTCTGTTTAATAATCAAGATAAATCAAGTTTTGACATAAAGGGGTGTACATTATACAGTGTACTTAAGTGGCATGTGATATTGCTTACGAATGCAGCAAAGCTGTATTGAAAGTGTTGACTTTGTTTAGGTAGAATATTAATGATAAGCACTAATTGTTAACAACTTAATTACCAATTGTATGTTTTGTGTTTTTCAGGAGTGTTGCAAATTAAACAGCCCTCGTGTGGATCTGGTTCAAAGACAATAAACAAAATAAAAAGATGACCATGTGTGATCAACACCTGACTTCTGCGCATTTATTACAAATTAATAAATACATATTGATTTGTGTTTGGCTCCTTGCATTCAGAGATGAACTTGTAAACGGCATGCAATAATAAGGGTCCATGACTATCACCTGATAACAAAAGACTAGTTAATGGGCATGTGACAAACAGGCCCAATCTCCTGCAAGTGACTCCCAAGTGTCCTCCCCCTTCCCCCACCAGGATTTGTATTACAAACAAATTGATATTGACTGAGGCATTTATTTAATATATATTTTTCAAAATCAGAAATCTGCTAATTTAATTTCTAAAGAAATAGTTTGGTTTTTTTAATGACAAAATTGTGTACAGATGAAAATAAATGGTTTCAAAGTATATGAACACTATACACCAGCAGGGCAATCACAGAATCACATACATGGATAATAGCCGGAGCATGTCCAATCACACAATCACATACATGGATAATAGCCAGGAGCATGTCTTATCACACAATCACATACATGGATATTTTACCCAGCTAACAGAAGATAACATTTATGGGTAATAATAGCAAACACATGCAGATATTGTCTTCATTTTGGAAATTTCAGTACATGGAATATACTGGTAGAAAAACTTTGATTTTCATGTTTTGTTTTGTTTTCAAATTATTACTGGTTGCAATATGGACAAAAATACCAACGCATAAAAAAATCAAGGACACTTGTTTTCAAAGTATTTACAAAAAAGGATAAATATGTTTGCAATTCTTGGAATTCAAATAAAGCAAATTTTAAAGGAAATGTTTTAACGGTCTTCTGTCTGTCAAAATCTTGTTAAAATGCAATTTATCAAGTTTTATCCCATTAATCAAATTGCCAAGTCAGTGACTTCAGGAAAAGACATGCATGAACTAAACTTTTGTAAGAGCATAAAAGTGCACTTGAAAAATATGAACTTATGTATTAAATTGTATTGTGAAATGAAAGCTTTAGACATTGAATAATTGTGTTTTATTATCTGCAGACATCATTATGATGAATGAAGACAAATCATCAAATGTGTATATACAACACTGAAGCAGAAAAATATTGAATTTGGCACTTGCATACATTTTATAAAAGTGAACTTTCTCATAATTTAGATATGTTTTGACAATAACGGACTACTCTTATGTATTTGACTAGCAACAACCATGTACTGTTGAAAACAAAAATTATATGCACTTTGAGCAATAATAAAGCCATCAGCATGATTTTAACACACAAAAATCGTACAATTCATTAAGAATTTTTCAAAACTTCATTTTTTCAATCACTCATGCACATGCTTATGGTAGAATTTGATGTACATTTCATTCTCAACAATTGACTTCTATTTAATAGTTTTCCTGGCCCAAATTGAGTGTCCCAAGGACAACTTTAATAATAACAGAACTAAATATTTAAGTGAGCTTTTAAAAGAAAGAAACCTGTATGTTAAGTGTGATAAAAACTTGTTCAAAGTAAGATTTTATTTACGAGAATATAACAGGATGTGGATATACCCCTTTTGAAAGATACATTTTTTAATTTGTTGAATGTGTTGAGCCCTGAGAAGCCACATGAAGTTTTGACTCCATTTAGGAAGACTTGGTATTCAAGTTTTTTATTTATTTCCATGCCTGTTAACAAATTTAGGAACAACTAGAGCTTCGGGTCACCAATTAACACCCGACCAAACCGTTGTGTCAGCTACACCAACGTGACCCCTGACCCCACCCTTGTGTCAGCTACAACAACATGACCCCACCATTGTGTCAGCTACACCAACGTGACCCCTGACCCCACCGTTGTGTCAGCTGCACCAACATGACCCCTGATCCTACCATTGTGTCACCTACACCAACGTGACCCCTGACCCCACTGTTGTGTCAGCTACACCAACATGACCCCTGACTCCACCATTGTGTCAGCAACACAAACATTACCCCACCGTTGTGTCAGCTACACCAACATGACCCCTGATCCCACCATTGTGTCACCTACACCAACGTGACCCCTGACCCCACTGTTGTGTCTGCTACACCAACATGACCCCTGATCCCAGCATTGTGTCACCTACACCAACTTGAGCCCTGACCAAACCCTTGTGTCTGCTACACCAACATGACCCCTGATCCCACCATTGTGTCACCTACACCAACGTGACCCCTGACCCCACTGTTGTGTCAGCTACACCAACGTGACCCCTGACCCAACCATTGTGTCAGCTGTTATCAATGGCAAGTGTGTGGATCATTGGGCACCCGAGGTTCATGATGATGGCATACTTGGAATAATAATCAAAATCGCTTAAGAACTATTGAAGTAATTTGTTCCTAAACTGTTCACATACATTTTAGTTCAATAAACATATTAATACTTTTTTATGTCAAAGTCCAGCAAAATTGTCTGCAGAAAAGCAGAAAAAGAAAAGTTGTTAACTGCTGAGGTATTTCTGTTTCCAATGCAGTCTCCTGAAATGTCACAGAATGCCCACAAATGATAGTTTAAACATCATATAATCTGTAATTACAAGCACAGTCCAACCCTAATGACTCTGATAGGGACCTCAATGGCCAGCAAGATTGAGATGCAGGGAATCACACATACTGTGACATAGAGCCATAAATCTTGCAATGGTTTTATACTTTTGCAACATTACTTGCTTATAAGGCACAACAATTAAAATTAATTTTTTATCATACACAAACTAAGACACAACAACTTTGAGTCTACCAAGGACTCAGAGACAGAAAAGCAGACATCTTCATCAGATATTGTACACTTTTTCTTTTATTAAATATTGTAATTCATTGATTAACATTTGCTTATAACAAGGACTCAAGTATTGAGATTTTACCTGCCCTCTGGAAAAATTGGGCTTAATTCATGTGGACAAGTTTTGTCTCAGATTGGCCTATCAAGTTTTGTCTCAGATTGGCCAATACATTTTGTGGACAAGTTTTGTCTCAGATTGGCCTATACATTTTGTGGACAAGTTTTGTCTCAGATTGGCCTATACATTTTGCACAAGCTAATCAGGAACTAGTTGAAAGTATCTTCCCTGATTAGCCTGTGTGGCATGCACTGTCTTACCTGGACGACACTAAACACACATGCATTAAGCCTGGTTTTCCCAGAGCTTGGCTCATATATTATGACAAATGACAACAACTACTAACACGAGTGCTACCACTACTTACACAGTGGTGGACTGTCTCCGGCACAGAGTCCTGGCCCTTTAAGTCAATCCATGTAGGAAAGTACATCAAGCGCTCCTTTAAAAGATATTAAGAGATTTAATAAGTACAATTATTTACACTTTTTCTAAAAACACAATTCTGTCCATTTACATAATCCTTATATATTATTGAGATTACAAAAATGTGCCTTCTCCACATTGTGCATCTCTATATTGTGAATCATAGATGCCTCATGTAGAGTGCAAAAATTATTCTTAAAATTTTTGCTAAAGCAAAAAGGTAAACTTCTAAAAAGTATCATACATACACTTATGGAAATGCCTATTTGGACAAGCTTTTTTCAAAATTTAATGAAAGGTAATTTCTACAAAAATGCTTTTCCTGAAACTAATGCTAATTCTGTTTAACACAAATTTAATATTTTTGAGGCATATGTCAAACCAAAGAACAAATGTTCTCATGGAATCCACAAATCAATCCCTACCGCCATCTTTTTCACATCAAAAGAGTGCAGTGTAGCTGAGCAAACGACCATCTGTAGCCTCTTGCCGTCGTTGGTAACCTTGGGTATCTGGCCGTGGATACGATTGATCAGGTCCCCATATCCTTGACTCAGCAGACCATCCTGAGATATAGATGCATGCAGTTTGAATGGCATATTGACAGCTAATATGGTATTGTATTTTTAACTCTTTGCATGCTGGGAAATTTGTCGTCTGCTAAAATATTGTCTGCTGAATTTCTAAAATTAGCATTTTCTTCGATTTTGTTTCAAAGAATACTATCAGAATAGCAAACAGTTTGGATCCTGATGAGACGCCATGTACTGTAAAAAGTCTCCCACTAAGACCACTTGGCTATCCTTCCAGACACAATGACAGGTGTATTTTATACTTCATATAACCTATCCTCGTAGTTTCACAAAATATAACGACAACAACAGAACTCTCCAAATTATTAATTTGTTTCGCGTTGCAACGCTTTATAATTTTTGGGTTTTTAAATCGTCAAAGATGCATATAATGGCTATTTTAGAGCATGGTAAATGTTCAGTAGTACTGTTTTCTCACAAACATCATAACTAAAACGAAAATTTGGGAATCTGAAACAACTTTTTTCAATTTTGTCAATTTACCCAAACGTGAAAAGGCCCCTTTAAGGATTTCAAACAAATATAATGAATGAATGAGGATTGAAGAAACTATGGCAATTCGCCTTTAAGACTTATAGTGACTATAAAAGTTCCTCTTGAGACTATGAAACTTCCCCTTAAGATTTGCAAAGGCTATGAAACTCCCCCACTAAGACATTGAGTGATTATTAAACTCCCTCTCGAATGCTTATAGAGACTATGAAACTTCCACTTACATGCATGCCAGGAAAAGTTGTAACAAACAACATTTTTTGTCATTGCAACACATTGAAAGTTTCTCTAACCTAATTAACTGATCAAGAAACAGCACTAAATTGTTTCCGCATATATTCTAGTACAAAAGTAAGCCAATTTTCTACAAAACGGCAAATGTCTTAAGATCCATGCAATAAGAATGATTTAATTAAGAACAAGGATATTCCTGAAGTTATCTTATTTTGAACAGAAACTTTCATCAGAGAATATCAAACAAGCATTCATTCAATCAGTGGGCAACATAAAACCAAATATGTCTGAAGATAATGAATCACTGAAAGAGCATTAAATATGACCTCCAGGAAATGTAAGATGTTTTGATGACCCACTCTAGGAAAAAAAGAGGTGCATGACATTTGATTTATGGTTAGAATACTTGAATTCCAAAGGAAAGTTTTAGTGCCACAAGAATGATGTTTATGCGATGCCATCTTGTTTGTTACATGCAATAAATTAATTAGCAGTTGCACTTTCTTAACTTAAATGTATGAATAAAGCAATTGTGATTTAGAACGTAATATTGACACAATAACTTTTCAAAGCAATTGTTCAATATTGGAGAAATAAGCATTATTAATTTAACAGTAAACTTTATTTGCATTAATAATATATCATCACTGTGTATTGATGATCAAACAGACAAAACATCAGACTTAAAACACAGCAAGACAAAATCATTGCCAAGATAAGCTGATATACTCTAAGGGTAAACCGATAACAATTTATGAGAAATATAGTTTAATTCTAATAAAATGTTTCTGCAAAAAGCATTTTTTAAGTCTTCAACAAATTTGTACTAGACAAAATGCTACCATCTCCTGGTTGCCATGGTGTTTGAACAATCCCAATACCCATTATTTATTTATTTGGAGTTGGGTTGATAAAGGAACAAGTCTGTATATTGATTCAGATATTAATTTATATGTTTACTTTGAAGAAGATTTTGAAGTGTTCTATACACATTAAAGCAATATAAGGAAAACTGCCATCAGTTTCTGTGAAGAATTTCAAAGTTTCCATGTTCGTTTCAGCATTTGGTTGCCATGACAAACAATTTTTTAAAGATGTCACTTAAACATAAAGGAAACAGGGTTACGACAAACAAAGAATGTTTCTGTTAACTTTGGTCAAAATTGAAGTTTTAGAGATGTTATTTAAAGGATAATGTTGACTTGGGGTGACTAAGGTTGGCAGGTGATGTTTCCTTGGATTGTTCACCATTTTTATTAGTATTTCATTAAATCAATGCTTTCTTTTTACCACTAGGTTAGCTAGTTTACTAGTACACAATCAACATAATTATGCAAGTAACTTATTTCTGCCTTTCTTGCATTAGAGGTATTGTATGCATGGCCGTAAAAAGGATTTAACAACGCTGGAAGGTTACTAACAACAAGAGCTCATGCTAGCTACTTGTACTGTTTTACTTTTCCATGTTCTGACAGACATTCCCAAAAAAGACCTTTTTATAATGAATTACAAGTACATGTTTCACAAAATAATCACGCAGAAAAACATAAAAAGACTGATTTCTCATACAAGAACAATCTTCCAACTAGCTTCCAAAAAACAATCTTTCCATTAATAGTCATTTACAACCCAGAAAATTGCAGGCTCGTTCACATCACTCAAGCGGTGGTTGACATTGGAAAAGTTTGCTAGAAAATGTAATTGTCACATTGACAAGTGGTCTTAACCATTAAGTGACTTCCAAATTGCAACAATCAGGGGACACTCAACTGAAATTGTGTGTGACAAATAGCATTTGTATTTGCAAGCACGTCTTTTCACTTGACATGGCAATTATTCCTGGAAAGGTTGCCACTCTCAATCTCTATCAAGCTGGACAAATCAATCGCTTTATGAGCAAAACTTGTGTAAAAAAACAAGCGCAAGTATGAATTTTCAGGATCCAAATATTTCCTGAATTTTTCAGCCAGCTTTCTTTCGAACAAAATGTGTTGCTATAATGCATCAATGTTGAATTGGCATTTATTTTAAAGTTATTAGCAACTTCATATAAAATATTTTATTTTTAATAATTAATACAATATTCCCCAAAAAGGTCCTTGCAAATTAAGCATTTTTGCAAAAAAAATCGTTCTTAAGTTGTCTTAAACATAAGGATGTTATTTAAATATAAGGATGTTATTTTATTAGAATTTGTATCAAAACTAATTTTTGTCATTTGTTATTTGTGAGAACAGAGAAGCACATCTTTCAATGTTTGCTGACTGGTTCATACTTATTCATACCCACAGTAAATATATAACACCCCATCTAATAAAATTTGGTGTACATAAACATTGTAAAGGACAGCAAACATGCACAGTAAAGTAGCATGATTGTCAGTCAGCTGATGTCTAAGTCTTCAGCCATTTTCTTTGGTTTACTAGGTATTACTCAGACATTTTTTTAAATCAGGGTGAAGGTCAGGCACATAGGAAATCATGCAAAATGAACCTGCAAGTGAACAGGGCCAGCTTGCTCTATATAGCACACTCACTTCTTCATCAAGCACAAAGAACCTGCAAGCAGACAGGGCCAGCTTGCTCTATATAGCACACTCACTGCTTCATCAAGCATAAGGAACCTGAAAGCAGACAGTGCCAGCTTGCTCTATATAGCACACTACTACTTCATCCAGCACAAAGAACCTGCAAGCAGACAGGGCAAGCTTGCTCTATATAGCACATTCACCACTACATCCAGCACAAAGAACCTGCAAGAACACAGGGCCAGCTTGCTCTATATATCACACTCACTGCTTCATCAAGCACAAATAATCTGCAAGCAGACAGGGCCAGCTTGCTCTATATATCACACTCACCGCTTCATCAAGAACAAAGAATCTGCAAGCACACAGGGCTAGCTTGCTCTATATAGCACAATCACCCCTTCATCAAGCAAAAAGAACTTGCATGCAGACAGTGCCAGCTTGCTCTATATAGCACACTCAACGCTTCATCCAGCACAAAGTACCTGCAAGCAGAAAGGGCCAGCTTGCTCTATATAGCACGCTCATTGCTTCATCAAGCAAAAAGAACTTGCAAGCAGACAGGGCCAGCATGCTCTATATAGCACACTCACCACTTCATCCAGCACAATGAACCTGCAAGCAGACAGGGCCAGCTTGCTCTATATAGCAAGCTTATTGCTTCATCAAGCAAAAAGAACTTGCAAGCAGACAGGGCGAGCTTGCTCTATATAGCACTCACCGCTTCATCAAGCACAAGGAACCTGCGAGCAGACAGAGCCAGATTGCTCTATAAAGCACACTCACCTTTTCATAAAGCACAAAGAACGTGCAAGCAGACAGGGCCAGATTGCTCTATAAAGCACACTCACCTTTTCATAAAGCACAAAGAACCTGCAAGTGGACAGTTTTAGCTTGCTTTATATAGCACACTCACCGCTTTATCAAGCACGAAGAACCTTCAAGCAGACAGGGCCAGCTTGCTCTATATAGCACACTCACCGCTTCATCAAGCACAAAGAACTTGCAAGCAGACAGGGCCAGCTTGCTCTATATGGCACACTCAACACTTTATCAAGCACAAAGAACCTTCAAGCAGACAGGGCCAGCTTGCTCTATATAGCACACCCACAGCTCCATCAAGCACAAAGAACTTGAAAGCAGACAGGGCCAGCTTGCTCTATATAGCACACTCACCGCTTCATCAAGCACAAATAACCTGCAAGTGGATAGGGCAAGCTTGCTCTATATAGAACACTCAACGCTTCATCAAGCACAAATAACCTGCGAGCAGACAGGGCCAGATTGCTCTATATAGCACACTCCCCCTTCATCAAGCACAATGAACCTGCAAGCTCACAGGGCTAGCTTGCTCTATATAGCACACTCCCCCTTCATCAAGCACAATGAACCTGCAAATGGACAGGGCCAGCTTGTTCTATATAGCACACTCACCGCTTCATCAAGCACAAATAACCTGCAAGCAGACAGGGCCAGCTTGTTCTATATAGCACACTAATTGCTTCATTAAAAACCTGCAAGTGGATAGGGCCAGCTTGCTCTATATATCACACTCACCGCTTCATCAAGCACAATGAACCTACAAGCAGACAGGGCCAAATTGCTCTATATAGTACACTCACTGCTTCATCAAGCACAAATAACCTGCAATCAGACAGGGCCAGCTTGCTCTATATAGCACACTCACTGCTTCATCAAGCACAAAGAACCGGCAATCAGACAAGGCCAGGTTGCTCTATATAGAACACTCCCGCTTCATCCAGCACAAAAAACTTGCAAGCAGACAGGACCATGTATATAGATTGCTCTATATAGAACACTCACTGCTTCATCAAGCACAAAGAACCTGCAATCAGACAAGGCCAGCTTGCTCTATATAGCACACTCACTGCTTCATCAAGCACAAAGGACCTGCAATCAGACAGGGCTAGCTTGCTCTATATAGCACTCACTGCTTCATCAAGCACAAAGAACCTGCAATCAGACAGGGCCAGCTTGCTCTATAAAGAACACTCACTGCTTCATCAAGCACAAAGAACCTGCAATCAGACAAGGCCAGCTTACTCTATATAGCACACTCACTGCTTCATCAAGCACAAAGAACCTGCAATCAGACAGGGCCAGCTTACTCTATATAGAACACTCACTGCTTCATCAAGCACAGTGAACCTACAAGCAGACAGGGCCAGCTTACTCTATATAGCACACTCACTGCTTCATCAAGCACAAAGAATCTGCAATCAGACAGGGCCAGCATACTCTATATAGAACACTCACTGCTTCATCAAGCACAAAGAACCTGCAATCAGACGGGGCTAGCTTGCTCTATATAGAACACTCACCGCTTCATCCAGCACAAAAAAACTTGCTAGCAGACAGGACCATGTATATAGATTGCTCTATATAGAACACTCACTGCTTCATCAAGCACAAAGAACCTGCAATCAGACAAGGCTAGCTTGCTCTATACAGCACACTCACTGCTTCATCCAGCACAATGAACCTGCAAGCAGACAGGGCCAGCTTGCTCTATATAACACACTCATCGCTTCATCAAGCACAAAGAACCTGCAATCAGACAAGGCCAGCTTACTCTATATAGAACACTCACCGCTTCATCCAGCACAAAGAACCTGCAAGCGGACAAGGCCAGTTTTCCAGTGGAGATGAGGTCTTCAAGACGACCTGGGGTACCACACACAATGTCCACCTGAAACAATAGTATAACAACAATATATTGAGCCACCTTCTTGGAAACTGGGCTTTATGTAGTGGCATAGCTGTATTCCCAAATTAGCCTGTGAAGTTTGCATGGCTAATAAGGGACAACACTTTCCACTTTCATGGATGTATCTGCTTGAATGAAATCTCTTTTAAATGAAAATCAAATTAGGTGGAAAATGATACTTTACACACAAGCATAAAGCCTTGTATACCCACAATGAGGTTCAATTGTGAATATCATATGCAAATAAGATGAAATAAAGAAATAATTCCACTGGGATGAAACTGTTAAAAAACATTCCCACAGAGCTATAAAAAATATTTATATATAAAGTAAAGTACATATACTTACTAGCTAAAACAAACTTGATTAAGCTGTGAAAGATTCACTAGAAAGAGAGAAATAACTTAATTTATTTTCCAGTATGAAAAATATCAAATGTCAGCCTTTCTACTGAAGATATTATATAAATATTATATGTGTGACAGGGTGACAGTAAATTTGTCAACTTGAGCAAATACTGTTTTATGAGGTTGACAGTATTGACAGTATTTTTCCGAAAGTTGACAAATTTACCGTCACCCTGTCACACATGTAATATTTATTTTATTATACCGAAAAAACTATTCAAACATGAACAATTTATTTGAACCATGAACAATTTTAATATTCAATAATTGTACTTAATGATTGACAGATTTGGTCGTCTTGTTTACAACAGAAATGCAAAACTGTGTACTGTGCATGCCCGAATGCGACTGTATAATTTTTTACCATTTCAAACGCGATTGCTATTAGGTAGCGGGTGACAGTATTTTTTTAGCAGGCAACAGTATTTTTTGGACAGTAAATTTTTCCCTGCAGGGCCTGACAGTATTTCTATGTCACAATGGCCTAAGGGAGTTTAGAATTGTGAATAAAAGTGAGGTATAATAATACAAGTTATCACAAAACAAGCAAAGGAAAAATCCTTCAACAAAATCATGCTATTTTTAGAGAGTACACATGGAATACTTTGGTATACTTGTAACAAACATTTCATGAACACAATGTGTAGTTATTCTGCAAATTGAAACATTTAGATTGTTCCATTTGACTGTATGTTTTCATTTATAAACATTTGTAATAAAGTCAAGATGAAAATATAATCAACACGCATGTCAATTATGATTAACACAATATCCGAGCCAATGTGTCAGCTCGAAATAAAACCTTAAAAACATTTTGTGTCTGGTACAAATCAATCTATAGATTTGATCTCATGGGAGACAATGGGTCTTTGATATCAATTGTTAAATCTTCCCTTCTAGTAATTGCTATATAACCTTGATTTTTACAGGCATCAAAGGCTTTTCATTCTAAAACGAGTTTTATTCCCCCAGTATCCTTTGTAGAGAATAAAGATGTTTTTAATCTTGTTTATCATGGTTGTTTATTGAACTATGTGCACTGACATAGGCATCAACACATATCAATTTCCATCATGCTCGGACATTAATAGAATTTCTTTGATGAGTGAAAATAATTCAATTAAAGCAATGTGCTCCATCAAATAGGACAAAGAGAACTTGTAATTAAAGCGAGATTATACGTTTTTGTCAAATATTAATGAATTTATATAAAATGTGTAGAAAACTTATTACATATATATTTCAATATCAATTAAAATAAAAGTTAAGAAGAACATGTGTCAAAAAATGCGAAATTAGCCAGATATTTAATTCTGAAATCGAAAGGCTGTACAGTCGAATTCGCCAGCATGTATATCATGCATGTAAGATGCGAATCTAAACTTAGTTTAACGGTTCATTTTAAATTCCTGCAATGATATATATTCATACGACACACAAACACTAACTCTGGCCCTAATAAAAAGACGAATGCTTCGGTTATTGTAGGAACATATGTTTCACAATCGGCTCGGGCGCTAATTTGTCTTTGCTGCATTTTATGAAATTCGTCTTTAATGTATAATTTTTCTTGCATATTTTGTGTTATTGTAACATATTTTATCAATATATTACAATTAACACATATACAAAAATCATATAATCTCGCTTTAAGAAACAATTTACAATCTCTGCCATAAGGTTGTGCCAATGCTAAAGAAATAACCATAAATGACCAATTTGCATCTATTTTAATCACAATAAATGCATAAGAAGGGCTGTTTGTAAATCATGCATGTCCCCCATATGGGCTGTCAGTTGTAGTGGCAGCCATTGTGTGAATCCGTTTTTTGTCACTGTGACCTTGACCTTTGACCTAGTGACCTGAAAATCAATAGGGGTCATCTGCCAGTCATGATCAATGTACCTATGAAGTTTCATGATCCTAGGCCTAATTATTCTTGAGTTATCATCAGGAAACCATTTTACTGTTTCGAGTCACTGTGACCTTGACCTTTGACCTAGTGACCTGAAAATCAATAGGGGTCATCTGCCAGTCATGATCAATGTACCTATGAAGTTTCATGATTCTAGGCGTAAGCATTCTCGAGTTATCATCCGGAAACCATTTTACTATTTCGAGTCACTGTGAACTTGACCTTTGACCAAGTGACCTGAAAATCGATAGGGGTCATCTGCCAGTCATGATTAATGTACCTATGAAGTTTCATGATCCTAGGAGTAAGCATTCTTGAGTTATCATCCGGAAACTATTTTACTGTTTTGAGTCACTGTGACCTTGACCTTTGACCTAGTGACCTGAAAATCAATAGGGGTCATCTGCCATTCATGTTCAATGTTCCTATGAAGTTTCATGATCCTAGGTGTAAGCATTCTTGAGTCATCATGCGGAAACCATTTTACTATTTCGAGTCACTGTGACCTTGACCTTTAACCTAGTGACCTGAAAATCAAAAGGGGTCATCTGCCAGTCATGATCAATGTACCTATGAAGTTTCATGATCCTAGGCCTAAGCATTCTTGAGTTATCATCCGGAAACCATAAGGTGGACAGACAGACCGACATGTGCAAAACAATATACCCCCTCTTCTTCGAAGGGGGGCATCAAAAATTAAATAGCATTGCAGCTTTTTTATAGACTTGAACATGGAAATTCTTCTAAGTGGTGACATACATGGTATTAATTAATCAAATACAACAAATATTAACATAAATACATTTAATGGTTTACAAATGTCTGACAACTAGAATAAGTCATAACCATCCTATCTATAATTACAGCCTAACCTTAACCTTATCTTGAACTCAGATGAAAATGAAATTCGAGTAAAGAAGTGGAGAAACATTCACAGTGGTCTTCCTTATTAAGTTTATATGGGCTGTGCTCTGTGAAAAGGGGTTTAATGCATGAGCTTAAAGTGTCGTCCTAGATTAGCATGTGCAGACTGCACAGGCTAATCAAGGACAACACTTTCCATTTTATGATTTTTTTTTGTTTCAAGAAAGACTCTTCTTAGCAAAAATCAAGTTTCGGCAGACTGCACAGGCTAATCTGATAAGATAATGATAAATGCATTAAACCTCTTTTCGCATAGTGCGGCTCATACACAATCGTGACTTCTACCCGAATTATTGAGTATGTCCACATGAATTATTGAGCATGTCCACATGAATTATTGAGTATGTCCACATGAATTATTGAGTATGTCCACAGGAATTATTGAGTATGTCCACAGGAATTATTGAGTATGTCCACAGGAATTATTGAGTATGTCCACAGGAATTTTCATTTCATTCCTGTATTTTTCTACATATGATTGTGTATTTATCTTGATAATTATGTTCATATTCTATTTTGTAATAAAACATTTAGCAAATACTTCCTTACAAATGCTATATAGTATAATGCAAGGCTATTTTTTCAAAACATTGTATGTTCATCAAAAGCTGCACAAATGGATGACAAAATTTTCATATTACAATACCTTAACTCTAATATAATACAACTGACAGAACTTTTAAAATATTGTTTGTAACTTAAAAAGATAATAATACTCAACTGCAAAACTCTCATTAGAAAAGTAATCAATATCAGAACTTTAAATATATGGTTTGTTATCGAAAAACAAAAAAATACTGCACTGAATAACTGAACGCAGACAATTTATGCTCTGTTTTATTGAGAACTCCCCAACAAACCTGAAGATTAATCTTTTTTATAACCCTTTCATTGAATATTCAGGAAATGTAAAGACCCATTTTAGGTGATCTGATAGCAATGTTGTTGATTCCAATTCAACGCCCTGTCAGGCAAAGTTATTATCTTGATCTCTCAGGCAGCATGTGGTAATTATTTTGTTCCCATAAATAACAACTCATTTCACGCTGGTGTCTCACAAAGGCTTCAAGATGCACAACAAACCCTGGCAAGAATTGTGAACACTTAGCTTCTGACTGCCTATTGAGAGACAGTGACCAATATGTTGGTCTCCCTTTTAAACTACTTAATCTGATCCAAGAATTACTGTAAATAATCATTCGCAGCCCTATAATTTCTGTCTGATGAAAATGCTAAAACTATGGAATTAATGGGGAAAACAAGGAATCTATAACAAGCTCCAGTCTTTTGTACTGTAATGTGATCTAAAATGGTAGCAGTTTTTTGTTGTTTGCTTGGGAAGAACTAGTATAAGGTCCCATTTCACTCATTCATCGTGTTTCCGTCCGTCAAGTTCTAAATATTTCCGTCATAGGATTATCTGGGACCACATTTTAAGCACATGCATTTAGCCCAGTTTTCCATGAACGAGGTTCAATTAGTTAATATATATTTATGTCTGAAAAATGGAGTCAGCCCCATGTCCAAGTGCCTGGGATTTCATTTTATGACTTTTACTGTGATTTTACAATTAAAATTGTATTACAAATTGTCCAAATATCAACATATGCTATATAATATTGTAAGATAAATAAAGCACAAATAGCTTTGGAAATACAACGGTAAATTGCAATGAACAAGTACCAAAGGTTTCCAAATTTATAACTTGAATCAGTTTATAGAAAAGGACTCTTACAGTAACAGCTGTTACAATTGGTACAAGGGAGATTATCCCATAAATAAAAGCTGAGCTGTTAATATGTCTAACTGTATTGCCCCCTTATAAGACAAATCAAATGGTCATTTTATAATATGAAATAATGAAAGTCACAAGGGGCTTACAATACATAAACTTCCAGAGTAAATATGTATTTCATTTTGTTTCAAATTTTATACTGCTTAACTATTGGTAATTGTACATGATATTGTCATTTTACAAGAGGGCCTCTACCCAAAGGCACCCAAAAATAATAATTATAACCACCATTTTCTAAACACCGACAATTATTTTAGTTCTTCATTTCAGCCAATGGTATTGTTCACATATTCTTCAGTTAACCCTTTACCACTTAGATATGTATTTTAACGTGTTTGTAGTCACTTTGAAGGTAACATTTAATTAAAAACCTTTCTTACTAGATTTAAGGCTTCATTTTTAACCCTCAGATACTGATGCACAGCAAACAGCATAAAACCTAAACCTAGACTGCGAGTTTCTGGCAGGCTGTTCCGGTTTTATGCTGGTTGCACGTAGCCATTTTCACTTTGCCTCTGAGTGGGAAAGGGTTAAGGAACATAAGACGGGGCCTGAGCATAAGGTGATTCACAAGTAGAGGTGTGATATACTGTATGTCAAAATTGAAGGTCGGATATTCATTAGGAGTGTAACTAATTTAAACATGAAAGAGCATTCAACAAATGCATATGATGCCATGGATGCCATGCAAGAATTGATTCATGGGCCCAAATAAATACGTCAACGTGTAAATATAGGACAATATCAAGGTCAAGGACATCATCCATACATGTATAAAAGCTTTGTTGGCATTATAATAGATGTTATGAAATGCATCATTTTTGGTTAACCGCCAACGGACAAAAAAATGAACAAACAAATGAGCCTACAAACCAATCACTTTTTTTATATAGGTGATGCTGTAGATGCTGGGTGGATAACAACATTTCACTCTTACTTGTACATTTCACTCTTACTTGTACATTTCACTCTTACTTGTACATTTCTCTCTTACTTGTACATTTCCACTTACTTTTACATTTCACTTTTACTTGTACATGTCACTCTTACTTGTACATGTCACTCTTACTTGTACATATCACTCTTACTTGTACATTTCACTCGTACTTGTTGTACATTCACTCTTACTTGTACATTTCACTCTTACTTTTACATTCACTATTACTTGTACATGTCACTCTTACTTGTTCATATTACTCTTACTTGTACATTTCACTCGTACTTGTACATTCCATTATTACTTATACATTTCACTCGTACTTATACATTTCAATCTTACTTGTACATCTCACTCTTACTTGTACATTTCACTCTTACTTGTACATTTCAATCTTACTTGTACATTTTACTCTTACTTGTATATTGAAAGACTTACCCCCCGCATGAGGACGTCCACTTGTTCCTTCACATTAACACCACCAACCACCAGTAGCTCCCTGCAGAAAACACTACATAGCAAGATTGGGCTTAGTATTTCATTTACAAATTTCACTTTAATGATAATAAGTACTTGAGCCTTAGTCAGGGATAAAAACTGTGCAAAATGCATGTGCATAAAGTGTTGTCCCAGATTAGCCTGTGCAGTGCACACAGGCTAATAACTGACAACACTCTACGCCTGAACTGGATTTTTTGTTTAGAAGAGATTTTCTTTACACAAAAATTTCCATAAAAGAGATAGTGTTGTCTGTGATTAGCCTGTGCTAACTGCACAGGCTTATCCTTGATGACATTTTACAGCAACATACATAAAGTATCAGCGCCTCTGCTAGCTTTAAAAAGTTGGAAGTCCTGACTCCCAAGCCTTATTATGTTAAGCATACAGGTGTGGGAAAAGATTGTATCTTTGTTATAATATAATATCCAAAATGCATCAGTCTTGACCTTATCTTGTTTTGGATCATTAGTCCACTTGAGTCAGTAGTTAAGCAAAACCACTAGCTCAAAGCTCTTGACTTTGCCTGTTGTATGATAATAAAGGACATCAAAGGTGCTGTTCAATTCACTGAATTAAATTGTTTTCCCAATGATAAAGAATAAACATATTCAGCGGGTGTGTCAATTTATTACCGCTTTTTTACATGTTCATATTTTGCGTAAACAGCATTTCGGGCTAGGAAGAGAGTAGTTGTTAATTGTAAACTGTATACACATTAAGGGTATCACGTTTACATACATTTATTTTTCTAAACGTTTAAACGAAATGAAATAAACGAAACGTTACCGTTTAAACGGTATCCCTATGTCTGTTTAAAAAGCATCAGTACCATTGCATTTCCAAACTAAAAACAGTAATTATTTCCGGAAGTAATATTCAGTGCATATCCCATTCGCGCAATACGTCATATTAAAACCATAAAGTATTATAAACCAGACCATCCGTATCACCACATGTGTATTCGTCATTCTATATAAAAAATGTTCTATATAAAAAATGAATGTCGAAAATAATGTAAAATCGATGAAAAATACTTTATCCGAAAACGACACTCCGATAAAAATGTACGTATTTTGCACATGAAATACAATGTGCATATCGTTTGACCACAGAAAATGAAAAACCAGTTAGTCTAACTAGCAAAAACGTAATCAATATATAATTTGGTTAAAGTATTGCTTTTCAACATGCTACCGCAGTGTTTTACTTTGCTAATCAATCACTTAAAAATTTCAAGATGGCCGCATACGCACTGTTTCGTTACCATGTTGTAAAATTTTCAGAGAGTAGCGAAGATTTTCCGTTAGTTTCCGTTCATGTCTGTGCCATCCTCTAACCAATCAGAAATAAATTACTGCCAAATTGGGTAGCCCGGATTTACCGCAAGTACCTGGATTTCGCAGTTCGTCGTCGCTATACTTCGTACGGCTAGTCGGCTACGTTATTTGCACCCCAATATTTATTATATTGATTTTGACTATCATTTAAACGTTTATTGTTTTGGTAAACATTTATGAGCAAAACACGAAACACGACCGTTTAAACGTTTAAACGTGATAGCCTTAATACACATTGATCATAATTTTCCAATTCTAAAGCAACAACCCCTGGCATTGGTTTGTGAGTTATAGCACAAAGAATTATACCTTCAAACATGTTTATAATGATATGGATTTAAATTCATGTTTAAAGATAAATATTTAATAAAAGAGCATCAGTCTAGAAAAAACGGCCTTATTGCATGTGCAATAAATACAATACAAGCAGAAGTGTGCAGACTACACAGGCTTATCTACCTGGGATGACACTTTACCCACAAGCATTAAGGCCAGTATGCAGACTACACAGGCTTATCTACCTGGGATGACACTTTACCCACAAGCATTAAGGCCAGTATGCAGACTACACAGGCTTATCTACCTGGGATGACACTTTACCCACAAGCATTAAGGCCAGTATGCAGACTATACAGGCTTATCTACCTGGGATGACACTTTACCCACAAGCATTAAGGCTTGCAGTGTGCAGACTACACAGGCTTATCTACCTGGGATGACACCTTACCCACAAGCATTAAGACTTGCAGTGTGCAGACTACACAGGCTTATCTACCTGTGATGACACCTTACCCACAAGCATTAAGGCTTGCAGTGTGCAGACTACACAGGCTTATCTACCTGGGATGACACTTTACCCACAAGTATTAAGGCCAGTATGCAGACTACACAGGCTTATCTACCTGGGATGACACTTTACCCACAAGCATTAAGGCCAGTATGCAGACTACACAGGCTTATCTACCTGGGATGACACCTTACCAATAAGCATTAAGGCCAATATGCAGACAACACAGCCTTATCTACCTGGGATGACACTTTATCCACAAGCATTAAGGCTTGCAGTGTGCAGACTACACAGGCTTATCTACCTGGGATGTCACCTTACCCACAAGCATTAAGACTTGCAGTGTTCAGACTACACAGGCTTATCTACCTGGGATGACACTATACCCACAAGCATTAAGGCCAGTACGCAGACTACACAAGCTTATCTACCTGGGATGACACTTGACCCACAAGCATTAAGGCCAGTATGCAGACTACACAGGCTTATCTACCTGTGATGACACTTTACCCACAAGCATTAAGGCTTGCAGTGTGCAGACTACACAGGCTTATCTACCTGGGATGACACTTTACCCACAAGCATTAAGGCCAGTATGCAGACTACACAGGCTTATCTACCTGGGCTGACACTTTACCAACAAGCATTAAGGCTTGCAGTGTTCAGACTACACAGGCTTATCTACCTGGGATGACACCTTACCCACAAGCATTAAGGCTTGCAGTGTTCAGACTACACAGGCTTATCTACCTGGGATGACACTTTACCCACAAGCATTAAGGCCAGTATGCAGACTACACAGGCTTATCTACCTGGGATGACACCTTACCCACAAGCATTAAGGCCAGTATGCAGACTACACAGGCTTATCTACCTGGGATGACACCTTACCCACAAGCATTAAGGCCAGTATGCAGACTACACAGGCTTATCTACCTGGGATGACACTTTACCCACAAGCATTAAGGCCAGTATGCAGACTACACAGGCTTATCTACCTGGGATGACACTTTACCCACAAGCATTAAGGCCAGTTTTCCCAGAGGGAGGCTTAAATGTTATCAGTTAGAATGCACCTCACATGTAACTTACCTGTTATTAGTTAGAATGCTTCTCACATGTAACTTACCTGTTATTAGTTAGAATGCATCTCGCATGTAACTTACCTGTTATTAGTTAGAATGCATCTCACATGTAACTTACCTGTTATTAGTTAGAATGCATCTCACATGTAACTTACCTGTTATTAGTTAGAATGCATCTCACATGTAACTTACCTGTTATTAGTTAGAATGCATCTCACATGTAACTTACCTGTTATTAGTTAGAATGCATCTCACATGTAACTTACCTGTTATTAGTTAGAATGCATCTCACATAAAACTTACCTGTTATCAGTTAGAATGCACCTCACATGTAACTTACCTGTTGTTAGTTAGAATGCATCTCACATGTAACTTACCTGTTATTATTTAGAATGCATCTCACATGTAACTTACCTATTATTAGTTAGAATGCATCTCACATGTAACTTACCTGTTATTAGTTAGAATGCATCTCACATAAAACTTACCTGTTATCAGTTAGAATACACCTCACATGTAACTTACCTGTTATCAGTTAGAATGCATCTCACATTAAACTAACCTGTTATCAGTTAGAATGCATCTCACATAAAACTTACCTGTTATCAGTTAGAATGCATCTCACATGAAACTTACCTGTTATCAGTTAGAATGCACCTCACATGAAACTTACCTGTTATCAGTTAGAATGCACCTCACATGTAACTTACCTGTTATCAGTAAGAATGCATCTCACATGAAACTTACCTCGGAATGGGACTTTCCAAGAACTTCTTGAACTTTTGAATTTGCACTAGTGTCTGAAACAAAATTATCAAGGCCATGTTTTACATGCTTGTCAAAATAATAGGAAAAAGAAATGTTACAAGTACATTTTGGATGCAATAGACAGCTTGTTGGACTCATTAACATTATACTTTTACCACCAAAACATATTTGAAAGTGAATATATGTAGTAGGTATACAGCATATATACATGAGGTTACAGATTCGATCCCCACTGTGGGAGTTTTCTTCAGATCTCCCCCAAAGACACCAAGTACTGATTCTAGGTCTAGGTAACGGACTCCAGAGCATTTCAAACAAGACTATTGGCAAGCATTATGTCCCCTACCGGCTCCGCCATTGTAAGAAATATTTATTTTTTATATATTTTTGTTGCCATAGCAACCAGAATTGTTGACGTAGGAAGAAAATGAAATGACGTGCAGAACGTCCATTTTGCCATCTATCAATGTTTTAAGTTTCATGAAAAAATATTAAGAACTTTCAAAGTTATCGCAGGATCCAGAAAAGTGTGCAGGATCCACCATTTTCAGCAGTATTTTAACGTCTATTTGCTGCCATAGCAACCAGAATTCTTGACGTAGGAACAAAATGAAATGACGTGCATAATCTCCATTCAAGTTTCATGAAAAAATATGAAGAACTTAAAGTTATCGCAGGATCCAGAAAAGTGTGACAGACTGACGGACTCACGGACACACATAGTAGTAATGCAATCAAGAAACAAGATGCGTTTGTGAAACACAATGTCCCCCTATATGACGTTTGACTTTGAAGGATGACCTTGACCTTGTGAAGGATGACCTTGACCTTGACCTTTCACCACTCAAAATTTGCAGCTCCATGAGATGCACATGCATGCCAAATATCAAGTTGCTATCTTCAATATTGCAAAAGTATTTATAAAATAAGCAATTTGGGCCTCATATATTTGACCTCTGACCTTGAGGGATGACCTTGACCTTGACCTTTCACCACTCAAAATGTGCAGCTCCATGAGATACACATGCATGCTAAATATCAAGTTGCTATCTTCAATATTGCAAAAGTATTCATAAAATGAGCGATTGTGGCCATATATATTTGACCTCTGACCTTGAAGAATGACCTTGACCTTGACCTTTCACCACTCAAAATGTGCAGCTTCATGAGATAAACATGCATGCCAAATATCAAGTTGCTATCTTCAATATTGCAAAAGTATTCATAAAATGAGCGATTTTGGCCACATATATTTGACCTGTGACCTTGAAGGATGACCTTGACCTTGACCTTTCACCACTCAAAATGTGCAGCTCCATGAGATACACATGCATGCCAAATATCAAGTTGCTATATTTAATATAGCAAAAATTATTGCAAAATGTTAAAGTTGGCGCAAACAGACCAACCAACCAACCAACCAACCAACTGACCAACCAACCAACCAACAGACAGGGCAAAAACAATATGTCCCCCACTACTATAGTGGGGGACATAAAAAATAAATAGTTTTAAACTCAACTTTACTAATAGTTAAGCTAAAATTAGATAATCATGAAGTCAATAATGCACATTTTTAATACCTATAGTTGTCCTCTATTTCTCTTACATCACCTCTTATAATTTTAGCATGACAATGTAAACAAGAGCACCGCCTTGCGGGTGAAGACCACTCATCTATTTTTCTTTTTAAAGATGAAGGGACCTATCTCAATACTTCAATCAACAAAGATGGAGGGGTGAGGTGCAGAGGGGTGTATAGTGTGGGGGTGTGGTCATTTATTACATTATCTTCCAAAAATAAGAAATAACAAGGGACAAAATTGTCACAAAACCAGGTTTTCATTGTGAAAAAAAAATCTGATAAAGGGAGAATTTTTTATTATTTTTTTTTACCTTTGAACTCAAAGTGTGACCTTGACCTTGGAGATATCGACCTAATTATTTCGCGCGACACACCGTCCAATGATGGTGAACAAATGTGCCAAATGATTTTAAAATCTGACAATGAACGACATAGTTATGGCCCGGACAAGCATGTTCCGCCCGCCAGCCGGCCAGCCCGCCAGCCAGCCAGCCAGCCAGCCAGCCAGCCAGCCAGCCAGCCAGCCAGCCAGCCAGCCAGCCAGCCAGCCAGCCAGCCAGCCAGCCAGCCAGCCCGCCAGCCCGCCAGCCCGCCAGCCCGCCAGCCCGCCCGCATTCGCCAATCTAATAACCAGTTTTTTCCTTTGGAAAACCTGGTTAAAAATGCAAAAAAAAATAAATAATAATAATTGGCTGGGAATTCTTGGGTGGGATAGTTGGACGGTCTTTCAAAAATAACAAGAGATGTGTTTCAGAAACACAATGCCCCCTTTTTCGGCGATTTGAAAAAAAAATAAAAATAAAAAATATTTTTTTGACCTTTGACCTTGAAGGATGACCTTGACCTCGAACTTCCACCACTCAAAATGTGCAGCTTCATGAGAACGCCGCTTTGAAAAAGAAAAAAAATTCCTTTGACCTTGAAGGATGACCTTGACCTTGAACTTCCACCACTCAAAATGTGCAGCTTCATAAGAACGCCGCTTTGAAAAAACTTTTTTTTTATTTTATTTTTTACCTTTGACCTTGAAGGATGACCTTGACCTTGAACTTCCACCACTCAAAATGTGCAGCTTCATGAGATACACATTCATGCCAAATATCAAGTTGCTATCTTCAATATTGAAAAAGTTATGGCCAATGTTAAAGTTTTCGGACGGACAGACCTTTCACCACTCAAAGTGTGCAGCTCCGTGAGATGCACATGCATGCCAAATATCAAGTTGCCATGTTCCATATTGAACAAGCAAATTCGTTTAATTGATATCCCCCGCCAATATACTTCTGGACACAAATATTTCTGGACGGATGGACAACGCCAACGTGCATCATCCTCTTATCCATTTATATAGTCATACCAAGTTTCAATGAAATCCGTCAAAGCACTTCCAAGATATGGCTCCGGACACACACAAAAAGCATTTTATAAAGATACAAAGGGCCATAACTCCGTTATTATCCAATGGTGTACAATCCAATTTGGCGTGCATCATCCTCTTATCCATATATATACTCATACCAAGTTTCAATGAAATCCGCCAAAGCAGTTCCAAGATATGGCTCCGGACACACAAAAAGCATTTTTTCAAGATACAAAGGGCCATAACTCTGTTATTAACAGATGGTGTACAATGCCATTTGGCGTGCATCATTCTCTTATCCATATATATACTCATACCAAGTTTCAATGAAATACGCCAAAGCACTTTCAAGATATGGCTCCGGACACAAAAGTGCCGGACGGACGGACGGAAGGACGGACGGACAGACGGAAGGACGGACAACGCCAAAACAAAATCCCTCTGCCTATGGCGGGGGATAAAAAGTTATGGCCATTAAAGTTTTCGGACGGACTGACATACTGACTGACACACTGACGGACAGTTCAACTGCTATATGCCACCCTACCAGGGGCATAAAAATAAACAAAATTAATATTTTTGTTTTTTAACCATGTTTCAAAAAAATATTTATTTATTTTTTGTTTGGGGGGACAGGGGGGGGATAGTGTGTCTGTGTGGTCATTTATTAGATGATCTTTCAAAAATAAAAATAAATGAAAAATAAAAATTACTTTTTTTTTGGGGGGGGGGGGGATTCTGGGGGGGGCATGGGGGATGGTTTGGATGGAGTCTATTGTAGTATGTCAGGTATGAGTTGTTTTGTCAAAGTATCAATTAAATCTGATCATAAATAAAAAAGTCATGGCAATTTTAGCAAAATTTAATTATTTGACCTTGAGAGTCAAGGTCATTCAAAGGTCAAGGTAAAATTCAACTTGCCAGGTACAGTACCCTCATGATATTATGAAAGTATTTGAAGTTTGAAAGCAATAGCCTTGATACTTTAGAAGTAAAGTGGATGTAAACACAAAATTTAACCATATATTCAAAGTTACTTAGTCAAAAAAGGGCCATAATTCCGTCAAAATGACAACCAGAGTTACATAACTTGTCCTGTACAGTCCCTTATGATAGTTTGCGAGTGTTCCAAGTCTGAAAGCAATAGCTACGATACTTTAGGAGTAAAGTGGACCAAAACACAAAACTTAACAAAATTTTCAATTTTCTAAGTATAACAAGAAATGTGTTTGTCAGAAACACTATGTCCCCTTCTGCACTGCTTTGAATTATTTATTTTTTGACCTTTGACCTTGAAGGATAACCTTGACCTTGAGCTTTCACAACTCAAAATGTGCGGCATGTGTTTGTCAGAAGCACTGTCCCCTTCTGCGCCTCTTTGATTTGTTTGTTTTTTTACCTTTGACCTTGAAGAATGACCTTGACCTTGACCTTTCACCACTCAAAATGTGCAGCTCCATGAGATGCCTGCCAAATATCAAGATGCTATCTTCGATATTGCAAAAGTATTCATAAAATGAGCGATTTTGGCCACATATATTTGACCTCTATCCTTGAGGGATGACCTTGACCTTGACATTTCACCACTCAAAATGTGCAGCTCCATGAGATACACATGCAAACCAAATATCAAGTTGCTATCTTGAATATTGAAAAAGGTATTGCAAATCTTAAAGTTGGAGCAAACAGACCAACAGACAGACAGGGCAAAAACAATATGTCCCCCACTTTAGTGGGTGGGGGACATTAAAAGGGCACATAATTCTGTCAAAATGCACGCCAGAGTTATCTTACTTAGCCTGCCCAGTCCCCTCATGATAGTAAGTAAGTGTACCAAGTTTGAATGCAATAGCTTTAATACTTTATGAGAAAAGTGGACCTAAACACAAAACTTATACGGACGCTGACGCCAAGGTAATGACAATAGCTCATAATTTTTTTTCTAAAAATAGATGAGCTAAAAATGAGGGATTTCAACAATTCCCTAACCTGTTCAGCAAGTTCTCTAGAGGGTTCTATAATGATCGCCTGGGGAGCGTTGGTGGCTGCCTTGGCGCTACTTGCCGGCACTGCAGACTGCGTGGACTCTACAGTGCTCTCCTTGGAAGCCCCTGTCAGTGAGATGAAACCCTGGGGTGGCGGGTACTTGAAGGGTGTACCACCAAAGTTGAAGGTCATTTCTGCATTCTGGAATTAGCAATTTAACTGGGTAAAAAAATCTTGCAAGTACTTGAGATTTTTAGTAAAAATTACTATGTTTTTACTCAGCTAATGCAAAATAATATCACTGGTTTACATAAACCTTTATGCTGCTGACTTTTTCAGTAATTTTTGTAATTTTTCAGTAAAAGCCGTCATATTTATCTGCCAATGTCTATGTCATTTTCTACACTTAAACTTATCAACAAAATGCCAGATTCTTTGAAGATGATTGTATATTTACCAAACTTATTGAGTAGTTGGACATTATTGGAATTAATATATATACGGAGTACTTATCACAACATTTTATGCACCAATGAAATGCCGCAAATTACACACACACACACACACACACAAATTAGTAATTCATAATAATGGTGAAGGAAACTTCTGAAACAATAATTGTATTTAACATTTAAAATAATTACCACTGACATGTATAAAACATAATTTTATATAAACAAGAGCACTGCATAACGGTTGCCAATGCTCGGCTGCGTGTTCAATTTAGAATAAATGAAAGCTTGTCAGAATATTTTTTATTTTTTTTTTGGAGTTCACAGTGACCTTGACCTTTGACCTAGTGACCCAAAATGGGTGTGGTGTGTAGAAATCATCAAGGTGCAGCTACATATGAAGTTTCAATGTTGTAGGTGGAATGTTCAAAAGGTTAACAAAATGTTAAAGTTTTAGCAAGACGCGGATGGGGAACTACACGACACAATGAGCTGGCTATGACAATACCTCAGGTTTTCTCCAAAAACCAAAAACAGCCGAGCTAAAAGGAAACACTTTAAAATTAAGCTGCCCTCTGGGAAAACAGGGCTTAATGCATGCCTGTTAAGCGTCGTTTCAGATAAGCCTGTCTAAACAGTTCAAATAGGCTTATCTGGGAAGACATTTTCTGCTTTGACTTGTTTTTCATTTTGAAGAGTTTCTTTGAATAAAAATTTCATTAAAGCATAAAGTGTTGTCCTTGATTTTCCTGTGCTATTAGGCCTCATTATCCCAGAGCTAAACTCAATAAAATAAAAGCTTCAAGACCTTCAAGACAACTGCTGCGAAGAACTTCTCATTGGCTGCCTGTGCTGGAAGGTCGTACGCCTTGCCGAGGTCCACCCCATTCTTCGACCAACGCACCTCACGTTTCATCAAGTCAAGGTAACAACCAATCGTATCGTTGAGCCCAAAAGGCTGAAGTGAAATATGACACATTTGCTTAAAAATGGTTGCAATAATATGGTGTTCTTATTGTGGTTGTGATCTTAGAACATGATGACGGACAATATCTTCTTGATCTGCAGGTGTGATATATTCCATTTTTGTTTGAGAATGGTTTAAATGAAAATAAGTGCCAACTACCAGTGCCTGTCAAGGACACACAACACTGTTGTCTCACAAGTTCCAATTAAAAAACAGAATGTCAAGAACTGTTCACCATATGATTGGAAGAATAGCGACGTCCATAAATAAATTAGTGAAGATTGTTATTTTGGTGAATAAATACTGAACATTTATTCAAAACATTTATTAATATTACTGTATGATTTATTTGTTAGAGTAAACAAACAATAATACATTATATCAGGTTTTATAAATCTTATAAAAGCAAAAAATTCATTCAAACATGACATAGATATTTGTAAACAAGTTAATGCATCATTGTTTCTCTATACAACAACAACAAAAAGCATCGGGTATTATTGTTCTCATTTGAATTGCCAAACTATATGTATCAGTATAAAAAGCGATTCCATTTTCCTCAATTTATGTCAGTAAGTCAATAAGTCCTGTAAACTTACATGTTAAGAATGGCCAACATATGTGTTATTGAAATAAATGCACCAGACCCTTCCCAATTTAAAAACAACAGATGTGTTTGTCAGAAACACAATGGCCCCTACTTCGCCACTTTGTTTTATTTTATTTTTTTACCATTTGGCATGTACAGATAATTATCTCCCTTTAAAGCTTATTACTTCCCTTGGATTTGTTTTTTGAGCTATGACCTTGAAAAATGACCTTGACCTTTCACCACTCAAAATGTGCAGCTCCATGAGATACACATGCATGCCAAATATCAAGTTGCTATCTGATGCGGCATAGAACTCATGAGCTTTTTTCAAAACCTAAATGCAAAGTGTGATGGACAGACAGACGGATGGACAGACAGACAGAGGGAAGGAAAGTCCGATCACTAAATGCCCTCCTTCGGGGGCATAAAAAATGAAGACAAATCCCAAAGGTTTATTCCTTACCCTATTGTCTGAATTGTCCCAGGTTGCACTATCTCATGATATTTTAACAAAATTCCCCATGAAGTGCTTTCATGACACAATTTCTTTCTCAATTTGGTGATTTTAATATATGCAATTTGTAAACTGCAATGGTACCAAAAGCATTCCCAATAAAGCAATAAAAATCACTGGTCAAGAGTTTTATATTTGATAAATCTTTGACATTCACAGGGTTCTTTAAAGATTGTTCTTGTCTTTGGTAAAAATCCTTACCTTCCATTTTGGGAAACATTTATATACAAAACATAGAAAAGGTTTAAGAGATCTTAAAATCTAAATTCAAATTCCCTCTTATTATATAGGCCCCTGCAAGTCTGCATTCTGATGCATGGCTATGTAAAACAATTAAAAATGTTTGTTACTAGGTTAAAACACAACACTTCATCAAAGACTTTTTGAGTCTCACAATGGAAAAATGGGGCTTAATGCATTTATGTAAAGTGTCGTCCAAAATTAGTCTGTGCAGTCCACACAGGCAAATCTGGAACAACACTTTCTCAGTTTCTGTCTAAACTGGATTTTTACTTACAAGAAACTTCCTTGAAACTAAAAATTATATTAAAGCAGAAAATGTCATCCCTGATGAGCCATCTGCAGACTGCACAGGCTAATCTGGAACAAAACTGTACGCATGTGAATTAAGCCTCGTTTTCCCACAGCACGGCTCATTTCTTTGCTGTGCTCAGTTACCTCCCCATAGCTATCAAACTGCTTGTGTTGGACTTACCTCCCCATAGCTATCAAACTGCTTGCTGTTGGACTTCTTGCCAGTCCCTCCAAACCCCCAGCCCCAGCGGTCAGTGCCGAGGTCCAGACTAGCCTTGTCTGTGGAATAGCCTACTCGACACAGTCCCTCGTCTGTCACCGTCGCCTCATAGTAGTAACGCCCTGCAGGATGTGCACACATCTTCACAATAATCCAAGACATGAGAGTTGTTTTTTTGAAGCTATAATTTGTATACATGTCGCATTAACATTAAAATTTGGAAGTGTGTTTTGGATTACAAATTTTATAATGCTCCTTCGAGAATTCAACAAATTTGTAAATGTTAGTAATGAATGCAACGATAATTTGTTAAAACGCTTGATGTGTTCAATAAATGATTTTAAAATATTATGCATAAATTGAACAATAACCGTGAGGACTACAACCTGTTGCAATCACCAGAGTTCTAAGTAACTGGCCACAAGTTCATCACACGTCATGAATTGTCTCCATAATTTTACTGCAGGTATTGACTGCCTAAAAGTGCTGGTGTTCATTCAAATGTGCGCTCTCATTGGCCAACATCCATTCCCAACACATCTATGCTCCGCCTTGAAGCGGGCTTTTATTTGGTTAAAGCAAAACATGAAATTAACAATCATAAATCAGCCCACAAAATTTTCGGCGAAGTCAATACTGCTTTGATCTTTAAAAGTATTCCTGGACATCGAGCGTGCATACTTTCTTGTGCACAAGCTGAAAATGTGCCAATGTACCTTGTCCCACAACAGCCTTGTTGGTGCGGGTACCATGCCATTTCTGCTGGTCTCTACTCTGGCACAGAAGGCCGTCTGGTTCAATGGCTGAAATAGACCAATGGCTATGTTTAACTATATACCCCCTTAAGTGCTCACCTAAGTTCAATGATACATATTGTTCAAGACTTTACATGATGATCTAGTTTTTGACTTCAATTGACCCTGGATTCAAACATGGCCTTCGTATTGTCAAGATAAACATTCTGGTTTCACCATGACAGAGTCCTAACTGTGCCCTCTATAGTGGTATTAAGGTTTTTTTAAGATTTGACTTGAAAGAAGAGTTTTTGGAAGGACTTGACCCATCCAAACTTGGCCTATTTATTGTCAAGATAAACATTCTAACCAAACTTCATCAAGCTTTCATCCTAAATAATGTCTTTAGATTGGCATGAATTGTTTAAAGATCTGACCCAGAGACCTTGTTTCTAGACACACGTGACAATGATTAAAACTTGGCCAAAATATTGTTGAAATGAATTTTCTACCAAGCTTCAGAATTCGTCCTAAATGTAGTTTTCATAGTAGTTACACAGTTTGTCAAGGAAATGACTTAGTGACTTGTTTTTGGACGCAAATAACTCAGATTCTAAAGAAGTCAAGATATTGTAAATATAAACATTCTTAGTGTCATCTCAAGATTGATCCATACATGTGGCCTCTAGAAGGGTAACAAGGTACTCCTTATATGAACCGATATAAACTAGCTTTTGGTTGCATATATCCCAGATTTTAATTCTGCATATATGGCTGACCGAGTTTAATCAAGATTGAGTTACAAATGTAAAATTGTATTAAGTGTCAAAAATTTGCCAAAGTTAAAGCGCACATAACTCAAAAAGAATATTGGAGCATGTATAAAAATAACATCTTACATACGCATCGGCAAGTGTCTCTTAGAGAAGAGTTTTTTACATGTTTTCATTCTAGAAAACCTTACTATGGCTACAAATGGCATTTTTCAAGTTTATTTTCTCCTTTTATGGCCAGTTTTTTTTTGGACCAGCTGGGGATAAAAATTACAAAACCTTCTTTGAGAAACTGCAAGCCCTATTGATTCCCTCAAACTTGGTCATTAGCTACTTTACATTGATCACTACCAAGGACAAAAAGCTTCAGGTTGTCAACTTTGAAACAATTGCACCTACCAACGCACCAAAAGACCATTCATTGATTTTGCTATGTCCAAAATACTATGCAGGGGCATAACTAGACATGTGTCCCTGGAACAAGGAAGCATACACAGTCCACTTCTGTTTTAAAAAATCTAAGTATCTAATTAAGAAGTAACAAGGGACAAAATTGTCGCAAAACCAGGTTTTCAATTTGAAATATCAGTCTAATAAAGGGAGACAATTAAAATGTGCATCGTTACCCCCCTTGTGTAAGATTCAATCTACTTTTACTTGTGGCGACCTTGATTTCAATTTGGAAAAAATGTCTGATAAAGGGAGACCAACTCAAAATGTGCATTGTTACTGATTGTTCAAAGTTACCCCACTTGTTTCAAAATCAATATATTTTTAGTCGTGGCGACCTTGACCTTGGAGATATTGATGTAATTCTTTTGCGCGACACACCGTCCAATGATTGTGAACAAAATTAATGTGCCAAATGATTTTAAAATCTCACAATGAAGGACATAGTTATGGCCCGGACAAGCTCATTTATGGCCATTTTTGACCTTTGAACTCAAAGTGTGACCTTGACCTTGGAGATATTGACGTCATTCTTTCCCGCGACACATCGTCTAATAATGGTGAACAAATGTGCCAAATGATTTTAATATCTCACAATGAACGACAAAGTTATGGCCTGGACAAGCTTGTTCTGCCCGCCCGCCAGCCCCCCCGCCAGCCCACCAGCCCGTCCGCCCGCCCGCCGACATTTGCCAATCTAATAACCAGTTTTTTCCTTCGGAAAACCTGGTTAAAAACTTAACATACATGTAAATATCATAAAGTTCAAATATTGGTTGTTAAGTTTGCAAAATTCATCACTATAGCAGCAATACTTTTTTAGTTAAAGCCCGGCAGATGGACAATGTCAATTCTACAGTACCCCCCCCCCTTTCTAAACGTTGGGGCATAAAAACAATTTACAATTTCAATACAGCAGTCTCCGCCATAGGTCCTGTAAACTGGGAAAAAATACAGGACCTCCTCTTTTTTTACAGGACCTACCAACTACATAAATCAGGTGGTGCCGGTCGTTTTCCACCGGAAGTCGCTACCTCGTAATATCGTAGAAACATTT
Source organism: Dreissena polymorpha (assembly GCF_020536995.1). Classification (NCBI taxonomy): domain Eukaryota; kingdom Metazoa; phylum Mollusca; class Bivalvia; order Myida; family Dreissenidae; genus Dreissena; species Dreissena polymorpha. Next base: position 43,563,004 of record NC_068363.1, read on the forward strand.
TTCAAACTCGGTGGTAGCGTTTGTTTATTCATGTTGCTAAGCCTCAGTGCGCATGCCAGAGAGGAATCTGGTCAATACGGCCTAAACCGACGACGGCCTAGATAATTTATCACCAGCCTTTTTCACGCAGGGACATTGACAGTCAAGATCATGACATTGCGAATGAAGATGATCACAATTATAAACAAGGGCTGTTTGTAAAACATGCATGCCCCCCATATGGGCTGTCCGTTGTAGTGGCAGCCATTGTGTAAATACAATTTTTGTCACTGTGACCTTGACCTTTGACCTAGTGACCTGAAAATCAATAGGGGGTCATCTGCGAGTCACAAACAATGTACCTATGAAGTGTCATGATCTTAGGCAAAAGCGTTCTTGAGTTATCATCAGAAAATCATTTTACTATTTCGGGTCACTGTGACCTTGACCTTTGACCTTGTGACCTCAAAATCAATAGGGGTCATCTGCGAGTAATGATCAATATACCTATGAAGTTTCATGATCCTAGGCGTATGCGTTCTTGAGTTATCATCCGAAAACCATTTTACTATTTCGGGTCACCGTGACCTTGACCTTTGACCTAGTGACCTCAAAATCGATAGGGGTCATCTGCGAGTCATGATCAATCTACCCATGAAGTTTCATGATCCTAGGCGTATGCGTTCTTGAGTTATCATCCGGAAACCATTTTACTATTTCGGGTCACCGTGACCTTGACCTTTGACCTAGTGACCTCAAAATCAATAGGGGTCATCTGCGAGTCATGATCAATCTACCCATGAAGTTTCATTATCCTAGGCGTATGCGTTCTTGAGTTATCATCCGGAAACCATTTTACTATTTCGGGTCACCGTGACCTTGACCTTTGACCTAGTGACCTCAAAATCAATAGGGGTCATCTGCAAGTCATGATCAATCTACCCATGAAGTTTCATGATCCTAGGCGTTTGCGTTCTTGAGTTATCATCCGGAAACCATTTTACTATTTCGGGTCACCGTGACCTTGACCTTTAACCTAGTGACCTCAAAATCAATAGGGGTCATCTGCAAGTCATGATCAATGTACCTATGAAGTTTCATGATCCTAGCCCCAAGCGTTCTTGAGTTATCATCCGGAAACCACCTGGTGGACGGACCGACATACCGACCGACCGACATGAGCAAAGCAATATACCCCCTCTTCTTCGAAGGGGGGCATAATAACTATTTCGATTACGTCCATACAAATTGATATTTGTATCATTTATTAATCAGATTTATAATTATCTTAATCAGCGACTAGGCCATCATGGATTTAGACCGTCCTGATGAGCATTCAACATGTGGTAACGATGCAAAAAAATGGACCAATCAGGTGCATCGCAAAATTCCGTAGAGTAGAGCGTTGGAACGGAAAAACAAGACCGCTATTTTTATACCGCAGAAAACTTTCAGAGACGTAAAAACATAAATAATCAACAATTTCGTTCTTTTTTTTACCGGACAATCGGTCCTGTAAATTAGACCGACAGGCCGGACCTTACAAAATTTTACAGGACATGTCCATCGGTCCGACCATGTTTGGCGGAGACTGATACAGTCCTCAGAAATCATGAACATGTAATGTAAAGTAACAAATGCAGACTTGTTTTTACCCATGGCATCACCACGATCATATATGTTCAGCTTCCATGAAAGACTTGCTCCTAAAATATAAGAAAACATTATTAAAATTAAATGTATCTACACTGTCATCAAGAAGGTACATACATATTTCATCATTTTATTTCGTCTGTCAGCATAAAAACTCCTAAAGCTACACTTATACAAATTCAAATAACCTAATTGTTTTTAGGTAAAGTCCACTTAATTTTGGAGTTTATTAGTGTAAAGATATTGTTGAAATCCATTCAAGTTTAAACGTTGAATGTTGACAACCCCAGGAGAATTTGTTCAGACAAGCTCAGATACACAGACAGACAGACAAACTTACATAATTATTGAATCCAGTATAAACCACCCACCCACCCATCTTTAATTAAGTAAATAAACCAAACATCTAACAAAAAATATAAGATGTCAAATGTAAATAGACAGTAAAGAGGTAAGCTGCAATAGACAGTAAAAAGGTAAGCCGCAATAGACAATGTCACAAAATTTAACTGTGAGAGTCTTGAAAATACAGATTAATGTCCCCTGTCAACAGTGTTAAAAAAACTTCTTATGACTAATAAGCAATTTACATATGTATTTTGATGCATTTGTAGTCCCTTAGAAAGTTAAATGTAATTAAAAACCTTTCTTACTAGATTAAAGTTTCACAGGCTTCCTTTCCAACCCTTAGTTACTGATGAGCAGCAAACAGCATATAACCTGAATAGACTGAGAGTTACTCCCACCCTGTTTTGGTGAAATGCTGGTTGAAAAAGCCATTTTCACTTTGCTTTTTATGGGGGAAAAGTGTTAATTATAGTTTCTGTTATAATGTACAGACTATTTTACAAAGAAACTCCAGCGCATTACCCCGATTTGTAAACCAATATTGATTTTAAAAATATTAAAAAGATTTCGAAAATCTTTTACAGGACATTAATTATTTTAGGCCCAGATGAAATAAAAGGCATTTCTAAACGGTAATGTACTAGATGGCAAGTCTGTTGCTAAAACCATAACATTTGTTGCGCCACTTTTTACTGACCCGGAAGGTTAGAATTAAAGGCCAGAAAATAAATTTCCACACAGCCTTATCCACCTACATTGGTTTTTGTTTAAAAGATTTCTCCTTTAACAGAAAAGTTCCATTTAAGCGGAAAGTGTCATCCCAGATTGGCCTGTGTGGACTGTATCTGTGATGATGCTTTACGCACATGCATGAAGCCCAATTGTTCCAGAACGCTGCTCAAATACACAGGCATACCTTTATTCTTGGTGGAGAGTTTGCTGGTCTTGCCCTCTTGCTGATCTTTAAGGGTCTCAAACACAATCTGCAGGATGGGCAGACAAAATGCTCCTGTCTTACCACTGCCTGTCTCAGCGGCCTGATAACAAAAACAAATTGTTGCCATAAAGAACATAGAACACAGAACTTCTTCTTTATATCAAGAAAATAATTTCTTTATGACAGAAAAAAGCTTCAATGCAAATTTCTTGATTTCTTTATTACATTTGGAAAAAAAATAAACAAGTTCTCATGAGGTTCATAAGGTTTCTCCCTTTGCCATAAGGAAACAGCTAGCTTGTAGCAGCTATGTTTCTCCCTTTGCCATAAGGAAACAGCTAGCTTGTAGCAGCTATGTTTCTCCCTTTGCCATAAGGAAACAGCTAGCTTGTAGCAGCTTTGTTTCTCCCTTTGCCATAAGGACACAGCTAGCTTGTAGCAGCTATGTTTCTCCCTTTGCCATAAGGAAACAGCTAGCTTGTAGCAGCTATGTTTCTCCCTTTGCCATTAGGAAACAGCTAGCTTGTAGCAGCTATGTTTCTCCCTTTCCCATAAGGAAACAGCTAGCTTGTAGCAGCTATGTCTCTCCCTTTCTCATAAGGAAACAGCTAGCTTGTAGCAGCTATGTTTCTCCCTTTCCCATAAGGAAACAGCTAGCTTGTAGCAGCTATGTTTCTCCCTTTCCCATAAGGAAACAGCTGGCTTGTAGCAGCTATGTTCTTCAGCAGACTTGAACTATATTTAAACTCATACAAAATACCATAAAACCAAATATTTGCGCAAGTTTCATCAAGATTTAACTGAAAACATGACTCACAGAATATTCACTGGATACATTCTAATGAGTAAAACGGTGCACAGCCTTGGGGCATTGTTTATCAACTGACCTGAACTAGGTCCAAACTCATCTGATATCACCTACCGACCTGACACTCCATCTCATCAAGCTGAATAATTTTGCGGAGTTATTTGAAAATCCATCCATTCCTCAACAAAGTTATGCGAAGACAAAGTGATAATGATTAATTTCCTAAATTCGCCCTTGACATTTAAATGTGACCTTAACCGTGGACTTCGGGATCTGTTTCTCATATGCATTTCACTTTTTTTTAAATTATTGAAAATTCGTAAATTTGACATTTGATGTATTTCCTAGTACTCTCTATTTCGTCTCATGATAATCACTGATGGAGAGTTATATGAAAATCCATCCATGCTGTCAAAAATACCGGACTTTGACCTCAAATGGTGACCTTGACACCTGATTGTTGCAACCACATCACGTGTCATCATGCTGATCGCTTAAGCCAAGTTGTTTTTTTATTGAAGACATCCATGATGGATAAAGTTAAGCTCCGAAAAATATTTCTCGTGGTTCTCCCAATTGGGTTTTCTCATAATTGCCCATTTTCAAATAATTTCAAGATGTAAACAGATGTGACATAAGTAAAATAAGGTATTTTGCGTTGATAAAGCGGCTATGGTTATGTTTTAAAATGTCCTAACCAAAATATGAAAGAGCACTGTTAACGGTATACATTGTTTAACAGCCACATTATAACTGTTATGAGTATTGACATGTAACTAATATAGCAACATGAAGCTTAAAACTGAATTGTTCCCCTCTTTTCTAAATGAGCATAAGGAATATTATTATTATTATTGAGAAAACCATGACAAGAAGACAGAGCAGCCAGCGCACAACAGTATCAGATGAGATTTCACAGTTTTAACAACATTACAATATGGGAAACATGTAAATCCAAGGGAAAAGTCAATTTAGACCCCAGGAGCATTATTTGAACAAATTATAGACCACGAAACAATATTCCACAAATAATTTATATGACCTCTGGGGAAAGGTCAGTTTCAACCACAGAGGCATGATTTCAACACACTCAGTAGAGAAATACCTAACAATAGAACACACTAAATATTAAACCTATTATGAGTGTGGTTTCAGTGAAGTTTTCATTTCAAATATCTATTATTAGCTCTGGTGACCTACAAATTCAACTTGCAGTTTTTATAGAAGATTTATTTACTACAATAGTACATATAAATCATGTGACCTCTTGGGCAAAGCCAGTTTTGACCCCAGGGGCAGATTTGACCAATCTTAGAAGAAGACCCCTTGAAGGTTTAACACACCATTATTAAATCCCTGACCCTTGTGGTTTTAGTGAAAGTTTTCACTTATTTTTCAGCTCTGGTGACCAATATATGCAATAGAATGAGTTACCAAATTATCATTTCTGTAAAGTTTCATTTAAATCTCCACAGTGGGTCAGAAGGGAAAATTATTAAAATAAAAAGTTACAGGACAAACAGGGCTAGCGCTGGTCCAAAATTTCTTTAAGCCAAACAGTTTTTCTTTGTCCACGCGTTGAAACTGGTTATCATATAATAATACATTATTTACTATCTATTTTATTATATTTCTTTTAATGACAGCAAGTGCATATCACATTCAATATTATTATATATATATGTATTTTTCAATATAGTAAATATTGATTATGAAACTTGTCAAAATACAATTATCATTTATTTTATACATGTACATTTTATCACAACTTTCATAGTAATAGAGCAATTTTCATACAGCGCATTTTTGACAACATAGATGACATTTTTTTGTTTGGTTGTTAAGACTCTTTTTCATCAAAAGGACACTTTAACGTAACGAAGTCATGTTAGCAACTGTACAGACAAAGTGGTAACTTCCATTTTAATAGAAGACTACATAAATTACTCTTCCTATATGTTACAAATTCAAAACTTTAATTCAACTTTAAATACAAATAAACTGCACATGTTTATCACGTTTACTTTTGATCGAAATACACTGCTGTCAGTTAGCATAGTTTCTAAGTAACAAAATTTATATTTATATTGATAACAAGCAGAAAAGTGAAACAATATCAACAGAGAACTACTTATTTCATAATCAATGTTTAATTCAGATCCATAGTCAGTATAAAGGTGTAAAGTGATCAGCTTAAAAATAATGTATGTATAATGTATTTATTGATATGCTTCTTTTCATTTGTTTATCTTTTAATACGACTTTTGGACCGGACGCTTTTGTAGGCAGACGACAATATTAACTGTGTATTCAAGTAAACAGTATCTGGGCATGCATGACCCAATATTACACTGAAGATCCACCCATTCTTACGGTTTATTCAACAGCGTCATCTCATGTGTAAGCAAGCTCAATTTTGATTGGCCAGCTACAACGTGCACTTCAACAACAGTAAGGTCAAGTGATGTCTCATATTCTGGTGCAGACCAGTTTTCTTTTCATGTTCAAATTGAAAACACTTTCATGGAAACAAAGAGAAAAATATAGGAAGCCAGTCGGTGTTAAAAAGGCGCATGTTTAAAACAAAATTTTGCACGATTTTTTAGTTTATAGTTTTAGTGTTTTTGTTGTTTTTTTACTAACAAATACTTAAAACATGAGAATAACAGTAATTTCAATATTGCATTTACTTGGTTTCAGTTTATAGAACTTAATGGGAGATTAACTAAATGTTTAGACTTAGGGTATTTAAAAACCAAGAAAAATCTTTAAAAAAGAAATACGGCGTTGAATGTGGTCGATGTTTATGAATGATCATAAGTTATATCTTTGAGATAAAAAATAGTGAGTGTCTTTTTTCTGCGCAGTTCTTAGTGCGTGTCTGCTGGCATTATGTTAAAGCCATTTAAGGTGAAAAGCTGGGTAAAACAGCTACGACGTAAAAGCACATTAGTGCTCTATACCCATGTTTAGGTCGAAGTTGTTGACACTGTGTGAACTGCTAGGGTAACAAGTAATGCATAAACAACAAAGTACCTGTCAACAGGGCTGTCTTTATGACTACCTAATTCATGAGTAAATAGTAATGCTCGCAGATTTTTTTATTTTTTATTTTCATCAATTATCTTATTGTAGATCTATATTTTGAATTTGTTTATGGTGTCAAAAATCAAAAGTTTTGTTCAGGGAATTTCCATAATAAAATAATATTCTTAGTAAGATAGGTATTTGAAATTCAAACAATATTCATTTAATATGATGGTGATTGCATCTTGTATTTATATTCAGTTCTCATTTTCATCATACTTTCTATGCTTTCTGAACATCAAAAAAAAGGCCATGTTGTTGTTATTTTGTCTAAGTTATCTCTATAAAATAAATAAGATGAGAAAAAGTGCACACACCTCTCAACCTGTGCATTAAGACGCACTCTTTATTAATTTGAATCACAAGTGTTGATTTCAAACTTGCGATTAATTTTGAAAAATGAGTTGCGTCTAAAATTATGCGATAGAGAACAACTCCAGTGCCTTCAGCCCTTTGATCTTACCATGAGCACATCTCCACCACCAAGAATCATTGGTATGGCTTCAGCCTGCACATCAGTGGGTAAACTAAAACAGAAAGGAGAGGTATCAGCCTGCACATCAGTGAATAAACTCAAACAAAGAGGAGAGGTATTAGCCTGCACATCAGTGACAGTAGATAAACTAAGAGGAGATGTATCAGCCTGCACATCAGTAGGTAAACTAAAACAGAGAGGAGAGGTATCAGCCTGCACATCAGTGTATAAACTCAAACAGAGAGGAGACGTATCAGCCTGCACATCAGTGGGTAAACTCTAACAAAGAGGAGAGGTATAAGCCTGCACATCAGAAGGTAAACTCAATTAAAGAGGAGATTTATCAGCCTGCACATCATTGGGTAAATTAAAACAGAGAAGAAAGGTATCAGCCTGCACATAAATGGGTTAACTCAAACATAGACGAGATGTATCAGCCTGCATATCAATTGGTAACTAAAACAGAGAGGAGAGGTATCAGCCTGCACATCAGTGGGCAAACAAAAACAGAGAGGAGACGTATCAGCCTGCACATCAGTGGGTAAACTCAAACGAAGAGAAGATGTATCAGACTGCACATCAGTGTGTAAACTCAAACAAAGAGGAGATGAACCAGCCTGCACATCAATGGGTAAACTAAAACAGAAGGGAGACATATCAGCTTGCACATCAGTGTGTAAACTAAAACAGAGAGGAGATATCAGCCTGCACATCAGTGGGTAAACTAAAACTTAGAGGAGAGATATCAGCCTGCACATCAGTGGGTAAACTAAAACAGAGAGGAGCGGTATCAGCCTGCACAGCAGTGGGTAAACTAAAACAGAGAGGAGAGGTATCAGCCTGCACAGCAGTGGGTAAACTAAAACAGAGAGGAGAGGTATCAGCCTGCACAGCAGTGGGTAAACTAAAACAGAAAGGAGAAGTATCAGCCTGCACATCAGTGGGTAAACTAAAACAGAGAGGAGAGGTATCAGTCTGCACAGCAGTGGGTAAACTAAAACAGAGGAGAGGTATCAGCCTGCGCATCAGTGGGTAAACTAAAACAGAGAGGAGATGTATCAGCAAGCACATTAGTGGATAAACTAAAACAGATAGGAGAGGTATTAGCCTGCACAGCAGTGGGTAAACCAAAACAAAGAGGAGAGGTATTAGCCTGCACATCAGTGTGTAAACTAAAACAGAGAGGAGATGTATCAGCCTGCACATCAGTTGGTAAACTAAAACAGAGAGATGTATCAGCCTGCACATCAGTGTGTAAACTCAAACAAAGAGGAGATGTATCAGCCTACACATCAGTGGGTAAACTAAAGCAGAGAGGAGAGTATCAGCCTGCACATCAGTGGGTAAACTCAAAGAGAGAGGAGATTATCAACCTGCACATCAATGGGTAAACTAAAACAGAGAAGAGAGGTATCAGCCTGCACATCAGTGTGTAAACTAAAACAGAGAAGAAAGGTATCAGCCTGCACATCAGTGTGTAAATTAAAACAGAGAAGAGAGGTATCAGCCTGCACATCAGTGAGTAAACTAAAAGAGAGAGCTGTATCAGCCTGAACATCAATGTTTAAACTAAAACAGACAGGAGAGGTATTAGCCTGCTGCACATCAGTGGGTAAACTAAATCAGAGGAGAGGAATTAGCCTGCACATCAGTGGGTAAACTAAAACAAAGAGGAGAGGAATTAGCCTGCACATCAGTGGGTAAACTAAAACAAAGAGGAGAGGAATTAGCCTGCACATCAGTGGGTAAACTAAAACAAAGAGGAGAGGTATTAGCCTGCACATCAGTGTGTAGTGTTTTTTCCCATGAGAGCAAAGGGGCGTTGGGCATTACATTCAAAAAGGGCATTTTAACGCGCAGTTTAGGCAAAATTAGGCATACCGTTCTGTGAATAGCTGCCTTGGGGGCATTCTTTGATACTGGGAAAAACACTAGTATGTAAACTAAAACAGAGGAGAGGTATCAGCCTGCACATAAGTGGGTTAACTAAAACAGTGAGGAGAGGTATTAGCCTGCACATCAGTGGGTAAACTAAGAGAGAGATGTATCAGCCTGCACATTAATGGGTAAACTCAAACAAAATGGAGAGGTAAGAGGTAACACAAACAGTACGAGATATGACCAGCATTAGTTTCGATGTACAACAGGATGCAACGTATTTTTAAGCATTTGTAGTCCCTTAGAAAGCTGAATTTAATTAAATAACTTTCTTGCTAAATTAAAGTTTTAAAAGCTTCATTTCTAAACCTTTTAAGATACTGATGAACAGCAAACAGCATAAAAGTTAAAACCTGAACAGACTGGGAGTTACTTGCAGGCTGTCCTGGTTTTATGCTGTTTGAACATTTTCACTTGGCTTCTAAGTGGGAAAGGGTTAAGATAGAAAGTAATATAAGTACCATTTATTATGTACATATTTAAAAACAGTGCACCATGCAGCTAGGCTTTGCAAAATGGCAGGGTGCTCTTTGTTTCAAAGGGATATTTAACATGCTGGGTCATATATCCATATGGCATATTTTCTTAACATTATGTTATTTGAGTCAAAATTTTGTGTTACATGTATTTTCATTTAAAGCATAATGATTGTTTTTGTTATTAACAAGAGCACCGCATAACGGGTGCCACGCTCAGCTGCGGGTGAAGTTTTGAATAGATGAAAGCTTGTCAGATTTTTTTTATTTATTTTTTTTTAAGATGTCACAGTGACCTTGACCTTTGACCTAGTGACCCAAAAATGGGTGTGGCATGTAGAACTCTCCCAAAACAGCCGAGCTAATAAAATTAGTTTAGCTGTGAAAATTTAGTGAGTTTATTTTAATTTCAAATAACATGTGCTCTATAAAAATGCAATCTGATATATATAACAAGAGGGCCTTAAAGGCCTAAATTCTCTCGCCTGACATAACAAGATATTATTGGGACAAATCTTCTGACCAAGTTTCATGAAGATCGGATAATAAATGTGGCCTCTAGAGTGTAAACAAGGTTTTACTAAAGCCATATAAGGAAAAATGCCCCGCCCCCTGGCGGCCATGTTTTTCAACCAACCGACACCATTTTCAAACTCATCCAATATATTATTGGGATGAATCTTCTGACCAAGTTTCATCAAGATCAGACAATAAATGTAGCCTCTAGAGTGTTAACAAGATTTTACTATAGCCTTATATAGCCATATAAGGAAAAATGCCCTGCCCCTTGGCAGCCATGTTTTCCAAGCAAATGTAACCATTTTCGAACTTATCCAAGATATCATTGAGACCAATCTTCTGACAAAATTTTAAGAAGATTGGACAATAAATGTGGCCTCTAGAGAGTTAACAAGGCAAATATTGACGGCGTACGACGGACGACGCACGACGGACAAAAAGTTATCACAAAAGCTCACCATGAGCACGTTTTGCTCAGGTAAGCTAAAAAAGGCATGACAGGGGCCTGAGGAGGACAGGATGGGACATTTGGTCAAGGGGATTCTGTGTCCGGACATTTAGGCTAGCTGGAGCACTGAAATATGGTGATAAAGAATTTTTTTTAACGAATAAAGTCAATAAAGTATTGAAGTTTTATTCAACTTCATGTTTAGTTATGTGACTATAGATATACCTCCAGTCCATTTCTTCCACTGCCCTTGCAATCTCTGGCATAACCCCCATTTCTGAAAGGAAGGAATTGTTTTCTTCATTTCTCTTGTATATACTTTTCACAACCAAATATAGATATCAATAATGAGAGAAAGTTATTCGCAGCTTAAAAAGCATGGAAATCGTTTTAAATTATGAAGCAGTACATGACTATGTTAAGGCATAGGCGGCAAGCACAGCTGCACATAAGACGGAGGGTTTCTTTTTGTTTGTTCATATTGATGTCCATTTGTTCTATAATTCATTCATTGAGATACTCGTTAAGGTCACAATATACTAAATAGTTTCCCTATATAATTCAATGTAAAAGTGACAAAATCGACTGTTTTTGCAACTTTTTTTTCGGCCGTTTCTTAGTGGAATGTAACCTTTTTCAGTGCAAGGCTTTACTAAAGTCTCCAAGTTTATCATATTTCAGGTATTTGGTCGTGGAAAACTATTTATGCCCTACCATTATCTCCGAAAGATAAAACCCGAACAATAGTTTAAGATGTAAAACATGCCTTTGAGTCAACTATGATATTTTTTTAGAGATTACAGCCCTACATGAAACGAGTATTTAGTATGTTGTAACCTAAATGTGTTCACTTATTTACGCCCTCTTTCATTTTTTTACTCACTGATTTATTTGAGTTTCTCGATTATCTCAAATTACTCATTCAATCTTTCCAAATGTTATATACAGTCCAACCTGTCAATAAAGACCACTCAAGGGATTTGGTCGTTGTGGTCTTTGTTCACAGGTGGTCTTTATTCGCAGGGTCGATTAAAACTTTGCAAAATATGCTAGTAGTTTTTTAACAGGTACCTTATCTATGTATGTGCTCTATTGTTTAAATGTTTGAATACTTATGCATGTATAATGAAATAAAGGATTGAAAACACAGTTTTGTTTTAAATTTGTATATTTATTTCATGTTGTATTTCTATTCCCTTATGTTTTTATTATTTATTTTATTTATCATATACCGTATAAATAACTATTGACATACATGTACACGTACATGTACATGTAATTCTACAAAGAACAAAGTACAAAATACACATAACATGGCAAACATTTATACATGAAATACATGCATCACTACTACACAACCAGTAAAGTTGGCAATAATGGACAATAAATGACATCTGATATTCATATAAGACTGAAAACATCCAAAAACAAGATTTCAGACAGATACTCAAAGAGCCTTGCACTTGCGTCAACAAACCACTTATGCACTAAGTCATTCACTGACGCGAATTCCGACTCACGCTTTAGGCGTTTACTTTCACAGTTTACGTTCTCCTCGAATTCGTCCATAATCTCATGTTTACGCTTTAAAATGCTCTGAATTTGAGTTTTTCCTTCACCAAGATCACTAGCCACTCGTCTACAACTGTGTACTTTACCTAACAAACTAATGACCTTAGCGTGTTCTTCCTACGTCAAGAACTTACGCTTGGAAGCCATGATGGTTAACTTGAACTGACAATTTACTTTTCTATAATCTATGAACGTCTTATAACGGAGAAATTTAAGAAGAGAATGACTATCAAAATGTTTGTCTTTAATAGGCATCGTAAATGATATGAAACCGTTAATTTCCTTAATGAATTTATGAAAGCCCCAAATTTGTCTTTGATATTTTCGGCAATTAGTACATTAATCGCGAGTAACTTAAATACAAAGGCAAATTTTTACACTTTTGACAAACTGTCAAATGCATAAAAGAAGCAGGCGACTACCAAATAGCAATGCATGTTAAATAAACAAACAACTGCTATCGAGTACAATAAACTGTTACTTGCCAATATCTCCATAGCGACCGACGAGTCCACAGGTAAGATGTGTATCACGTGACTACGTAGCGTCCTAGCGGCTATTTTGTTTTTTGAAAGTTGCGAAATCGTTGATTTTTATGATTGCATTGGTCGTTGTAAGCTATTAAAATGGAGATTTGGGAATGTAAAAGGGTGGTCGTTGGTCTTTAGTTCACAGGTGGGCTTTATTCGCAGGTTCAATATTATAGTGAAATCGTTCGGGAGGAAATCGTTGTGGTCGTTATTGACTGTTGGTCGCTATTAACAGGCGGTCGCTCAGTCAGGTTGGACTGTAATCACTTACTTACCCACTCTTTGTAAATTTAGTTATTTCAACACTTAGTTATTTATTTACTCACTTGTTAAAATATGTATCCATCAATCTAACTTGAACAGTATTCCTGCAAAATTTTAGCTGAACAATGACTTCCATAGTCAATATGTTCATTGTTGTGCCAAGCAATGTAGTAAATTACTATATAATAGTAACTAAATTATGGTAGATTTCAAAAGCTAACTTTAACAGAAAATATTATAATTACCGTAATAACTCTAAGTTTTCAGACACTCTAAGTTTTCAGACGTCGTCTTTTTAAGCCAAAATAATTATTTTTCGTGACTCTTAATTTTCGGACATACCGAATTTTGTCCATAATTAATGCATCTAAATTTTGGACAGTATATTTTACCGCACTATTCTACAGACTTCCGCCCTGTTTTTGCTTATCTTGTGACACTATGATAATGGAATTTTAAAAACCGGATTAAGGTCATAAATCCTAACCGATGCATGCCTGAGGGCAATTGACATTTACATTTGTGTAATTGGGTAAATAACCATGTACACCGGTCAAAAATAATGGATTTACCCAACAGCATTTTAAACAGTGTAGACCTATTAAGGAAGCAGTATGTTTTCTGTTTTTACTTTTTGTTCTATATCATTTCGGGCAAGAATTAACAAAGCTGTGAAGTTCTGTTTATTTAGAACAAGAAAAACTAATCACAAGAAAATTATTGTACATAGATTTAGTGCATTTATTTTAATATAATTATACTTTTCGAACATCTTAAGTTTTGCCTCTAAATTTTCGGACAAAAAAAATAAATATTATTTTTAAGTGTCCGAAAACTTAGAGTAATTACGGTATGTCACAAATCAGCTAAGATTGAAGAGTGTAACAAAATTTCAGACAATCTTGGATTTTTCTAATGAATCACTTTGGGAATCTTCTGACACTTTGTCGCCTTTAAATTCATAAGCACTTCAGCCATACCATATACATAATGATTTGTCATAAAATTCATCTGAAAAGCTCCCCAAAGATGAAAATGAACAAAATGCAATAATGCAATATTTTCTAATATTAACTTGAAATCATAAAAATTCAGTTTAAACACTTTAGTAGGTTTTAAAAGACATTGCAATCAAGCATAACAGTTAAATTATGTTAAACAATATTACAAACATAACAAACATGTTTTAACTAATTTTCCAAAGTCAATCATTGAACATTTGTATTACCCCAGTACCCAGTTCAAAGTTAAGAATCAAGATTTTTCTCAAACAATTTACAGTTTTATCCCACTATGTAAACCATGTTAAACTCAGCATAAAACTTGTTTTTTGTGGCATTACCTAGTAATAAGGCAGTGACGTAAATCAATTATTGTAGATGCAAAGTTTTAGAATATATGCATCCATGCACAAGATGCATGCTTTTTCAAGCAGTGAGTCCGTAGCAAACAGCGTTTCTATTGCACTTTTGCATAAAATGTCTGTTAACACTGTATTCGGTAAGAAATTGCTCCACTCGTAATAATTAGATGATCAACTGCTTTGAACCAATGAAATTCGTTGTTAGTAAACTTTGTGGGTGTAAGTTGTTTAGAAGTAATTATTTACATCTGAAAAAGCTCATTGTTCATGACATCAGCATAAAGTCATCTCCAAAAATGGGTCCTAAGAAAAACATAACAGCAAAGGCCAGTACACTTTTATCCTTGTTTAAAAGTGATGCAGGCTTTAGCACATCTATATCAACAACCACTGTTACCAGTGAAGAATCCAACAATGACAAAAACTCTAGATATAATAAAGAGTGCAAGAAACTGTTAAGCTGGCTGGCCTTTGACAATGAATCCAAGAGTGTGTACTGCAAATTGTGAACAGGATGCTTAATGATTTGAAGAAATTGAATATAAAAAAACACCAAAAGTTACTTCACATTAGCATTGTTCAAGCAAATTTAAGATTTTTGTGTGTGCTTAATTCAGAGATAGAAAGTTTTAACACATGGGACTTGCCTTTTTAGTTTGGGACACAAAAATGTTTAGTCCAACGAGTTCTCATGGCTTTTGTAAATTGTAAACAAGAGATGTGTTTATCAGAAACACAATGCCCCCTATTGCGCCGCTTTGAAGCCATAAATTTGACCCTTTGACCTTAAAGGATGACCTTGACCTTTCACCACTCAAAATTTGCAGCTCCATGTGATACCTGTGCATGCCAAATATCAAGTTGCTATCTTCAATATTGCAAAAGTTATGAAGAAGGTTAAAGTTTTGGTTAAAGTTTTTGAATTTGTTTTTTTGACCTTTGACCTTGAAGGATGACCTTGACCTTGACCTTTCACCACTCAAAATGTGCAGCTCCATGAGATACACATGCATGCCAAATATCAAGTTGCTATCTTGAATATTGCAAAAGTTATGACCAAGTTTAAAGTTTTGGTTAAAGTTTGGGACACACACATAAAATGGCAGACAGGCAAAAAAAATATACCCCCGATCTTTCGATCCGGCGGCATAAAAATATCACTGATAATTAAGGTAATGCTTTTGTCTGCATGCTTAATGCTTTCAATTCAATAAAATCGAAATGCACAGACAAGTTTCCTATCACTTAAGATTGTCCTACTAAATAAATAACTACCGGTCTACCAACCAGACTTATCAGGGTAATTCTTCATAGTGTCATAGTGTCATATTAAAATAATGTTACCAGTCTGCATTAACTCTAAACAGAGATTGGGATTTCTAAATTATCTGCTAGTGTCAACTAGATCTAGATAATTTAAAGAATGTAGAAGAAACCACTTATGGCTTTTAATTGACGGTGGGGAGTGCGAGATTTGTTACAATTGTTGTTTGAATAAACTGGATTTTAAAATGTCCATGGTTGAAGAACTCACAATATCGTCACAAAGATTATTCCCCTCAGACCCAGTTCTATCAAGGAAAAAGTTTTAAAAGATAACAGCTTCTGCTGGAATATGTTGGAAGCACCAGAAATCAGTACTTGAAGGAGACATTATTGTTGACTTTTATAACTTTATTGCACATAATTTTCTGATGGGTATCCCTAATTCTCATAGTAATGGCCCTCATAGTATTGTGACTTTTAACGAAAAACCCTCAAGATGTGCTGGAAAGTTAATGTTTTTTTTAATTTTAAAAGTTGTAATTTATTTGATGGTTATCCATGACTATAACAACGATCATTCTCATGATTTCCAGTTCTCATTGGAAAGTAATTAATGTTTATTCAAGGGTGATGCTATAATATATAAATTATGTAACACACAATTATGAAAGTTTGTTTTTGGATTAATAGTATCTTTATAAAATGTTTCATATGCCGCTTTATTTTGAATAAAATGTAAAAATACAACATGAGCAAGAGTTTCATTTTTCCATTAAGATACTATTTTAAGAACAAGCACTTGCGCATAGTAACAAATAATAGCAACCAATCAGAAGGTACAATATTATGAGAACCATTGTACATGATACAAATTCAGGCCTTGAACAATTTTTCCAGTGCCACACGCCCTGCAGGGTGAGAGGGTCAGACAGGCCACCCGACCTTCACTTTAATCTTCTAGCCGTGCATTTACAAAAATATGCATCTATATTGATAGTAATGATCAACCAGAATCTTTTTCTTAACTTAAACTATCATCTGACTTTGTCTCATTGTAATAATCAAATATCTATAAGTCTAAACAATAGTTGTACAGTAAAACTGCGATAACTCGAGGAAGCACGGGACCGACATCGATGCTCGAGTAATCGCAGGTTTCGAGTAATCCATGGCATTATTTGTTTTCACTGTCTCGGTTGATAATGCTTAATTCTGACCGCAAACACTTTATTTACATGTAAGAAGGTGCTAGAGAAAGAAAAGGCTTTGTAAAAATCGCTTAAGGTTACAGTATAATAAACAAAACAATTAATATGATCGTAAATTCATTTAATTATTTCAACATACACACAAAACATATATATAATCAAAAATATCTCATCAATATTCACTGTACATGAAGCATAATAATTTTTTAAAAAGCACACAAGGTATGTACATGCACATAAAAAAAAACACACACTAAAAATAACATAATCACTACACACTTTGCATTTTATGTACATTAGTCAGACTTGTGTTGCGCAAAGTCAAGGATTGAAGATTGTCGCAACCCATTAGCTTTCCAGAACTGATGGCGGAAGACGTTTCGCAATAATTATCGATTGCTGGTAATTATTTAATTATCATTAAAACTGTGTAGCTTTAATCTGCTTCTCAAAGGATGACAATTTGCAGTGTTTCTCAAACTGCAACTAACTTCACACCTAATCAAGTGTCTTTTGTCTGCTTGATTGCGATGTTTTCACAACTCAAATATTTTTAGCACCGACCAGACGAGAAAGCGTCCTCGAATAATTGCCAGTTAATTAGGTGTGAAATGTCTTTCAGAGACTGGCACTTGCCCTCGAGTTATCGAAAATCGCATGTTTGAGTTATTGCGGGTATTTTTATATAGACATTAAAGGAAAATGCTAGGGACTTTCTTTAATGTTCGAGTAATCGCCAGTTTTCGAGAAATCGCCAGCTCAAGTTATTGCAATTCTACTGTATTTATTTTGCAAAATATGCAATTTATCAATTAGTGTCAAATTGACAAATGGTAACAGTAAAATGATTTTGGCTAAGGCAAATTATTCAGGAATTATTCTGTTTATTAATAATTAATTTTTCTGTTTATTTCTAATTAAATATAAGAAGCATTTTAATAAACCAGTTATGTATTTTTTATTTTATTGATATTCACATTAAAATGAAAATTTATTCTTCAAGGAATTACCAATATATTTAATGTAATGGGAGCTAAGTCTGGAAAGTATTTTGTTCATAACAAAGCTGATTTAAATGCAGTTTTCAATGTTAAGTCCAAGAAAACATACTTAACTATAGATTGACATATAACACACGAGTTTTTTATATTTATTACTTCAAAAATGTATATTTAAATAATTAATGTAGTTTTTCTTGAATACTCTGAGCTTTTATGGGTACATACGTACAGCTCATTGTTCTTCTTGATTAAACCAAATTCAATGTCAAAATAATAAGTCTCAAGTTTGTGTATAAGTTCGAATTCAATCAACCTAAAACAGCGTAACAAACACAATACCTGTTACCACCGATATTAATTTGCATTTTGTTTGTGGATAAATGCTCCAAATTAAAAGTTTATAAAAAAACGTTATGAAACCAAAAGTTGATGATTTGAATTGATGATTCGATCTTTCTTACAAAGGTTCCGTAGAAAGTCGATGTATTATGATTGGTTGATTAGACACGAGATCGATCTTGCGGGGGATTCCGGAGATAATCGAAAGCGTATTTTTGAATTCTGAATTAAAAATACTCGGCTTTTTCCATTTCAAAAACTTACACATTTTCATGAACAGTTGATGTGTTTGAAACTTTTGATTAATATTATTATTATGCGAGCACACCACATCACGTAAGTTGTTTTAATTGGCGCATTTATTAATTAAGTGATATATATACGATCTGTTTGTGTTAATTTATGCAAGAAAATATTTTATGTTGCTAATATTACTGATTAAAGTACTGCCCAGATTTTTGGCTAGGGACTTGACATGGAAAATGCTGTATGGTAGTTTCTTTTTGAGTCGTGGGTTCTTTAGAGTCGTGGTCATAGAGATCACGTGAAATTACGTGATAGAATGTTCCCACATTATGGTCTTTACAGAAAAAAAATTTTGACCTAGTCACCATCGTTTTGCCGATCAAAAATGTGAGAAAACAGGTCTATATTGTAATTCATTAGAGCTCTTATAAAATATTTCCTCTTTTATAAATTGTTCATATAGTGTTCCTTAGTAACACAAAATCATTTATTTATGATTATTTTCAATACTAAATCGTCTGTTGACATTTTTTCACAGGAAGTTACTCTCCTCTGCAATGTTATTATTTAAGGCTATTTATAGATATGCAAATCTTGAAATTGGAATAGCCAATCAAATACACGGCTCAACAAGAAAACATTTTCAAGATGGCAGTTTGACACTGTCAAGACAATCGATTATTTATTATTATCCTCCGTACTCCTATTACTGGTGTACCCGAATTATCGGTGATGTTTGTAAATACGCTACTACGTCACAGTACGCGCATTTTCATTAACAACTTCCGTCGGTGACTGTTTACTCTTTTTGCTGGTAGCTGTCAAAACGATAAATACTCTAAATGATTTCCAGTCGTTACACCCCCTGGACGTTACACCCCTAGTCATTACACCCACTAAGCCTGGACACTACACCCACCAACATGTAAACATAATTGATTAGGTTACTAAGGTGTGATCATACCTACCATGGGGCACACATCACTTGATTAATGATGTTTCTGCTTTAATGTGTGTCCAATGGGGGTCTGTCCAAGTGCTTTTTATTGTTTGTTTGTCTGTATGTCTGTCTTATTGATGTGCAGTGTTAATTGGGAAATAACAATTTTTTGGTGTGAAAAACATTTTTCTTTGATCTTTTCAAATAATTTGTTAATTATCAAAGTGTAATAATAACACCTGAAATTAAAGGAGTTTGTTCACACCATTATTATAAAAATTCATAAGAAGATGTTGTAGTTTGATTTTATTAATTCTAAAGAATATTGCATCTTTATGTAGTGGCAAAAGAATATCAAAACATCAAAGGTAACAAAGTTAATAAGACAAATACTCAATGCAAATTGTTTTTACTCATTGTCCCCATATATACCAGAACAATTTTAGAGAATATCATACTATAGGTATACATTGTTACTCTGTCAAAATGCCCCCAAAAGAAATATTTTGGTGTATTGATTCAAATTGTAAAAAAAGCGTGTTAATAGTTCTGATTTTGCTGTTTCATGTGATAATTGTGGATTATGGCAGCATATTAGATGAGGTGATACCGGTAAGTCATTTTCTTCCTATTATAAACATTGTAGATCCATATAATTTGAGCTCCATGACATCATGCGATTTTGGACCTTAGGGCATTTACCGTTGTTATCAAATGGCCTTGTAACTGATAAATAATTTAAAACACCAACTTGGTTTAAGCGTATTAGCTGCTCCATTCTTGACCAATTTATTTTTGTAAATACTCATTTATAAACTTTAACCTACACAATTATATAACTTATATAATTATTAGTCTCTATAAAAACATATCCATTAATTATTAATAATTAGAAACTATTTGTTACTTTTTAACCAACTACATCATGTGGAAAGTTTGGAATCCTAATAATACTTTCTTATTTTTACATAAATGAAATTCAATATAATGGTCTTATGATTTACATTTTATTAACAAAAATATTATTTTTCTATAAATATGAAATGATATGTAACAGAATGGTATTTATGCAGAAAAAGGGAAATGGGTGGAGACATGAGGGATTATACATGTAATATATATTTTTGTTATCATTCAAATAATTAAGTTGATTTATGTTGCATTAAGACTCATGCCCTAATTTAGTGTTTTAAATCATTGACACAGTTTTGTGTCATCATTTATGAAATATTGTTAATATTGAAATATATTAACAGTTTGTTAAACAAACAGTAACACTGGGCCACTTAGATAAACATTGGACCTATTTGGGCCACATTAGGGCCAGACAAAGACCCTCTAACTGTTTATTAGGGGCCATAAAAGATACACAGACTAGTGCCAATTGGGGCCCTCCCATAAACTGTGAAAACATGCTTTGATTGTAAAAATTGTAAAAATTGTAAAAAAAGCGTGTTAATAGTTCTGATTTTGCTGTTTCATGTGATAATTGTGGATTATGGCAGCATATTAGATGAGGTGATACCGGTAAGTCATTTTCTTCCTATTATAAACATTGTAGATCCATATAATTTGAGCTCCATGACATCATGCGATTTTGGACCTTAGGGCATTTACCGTTGTTATCAAATGGCCTTGTAACTGATAAATAATTTAAAACACCAACTTGGTTTAAGCGTATTAGCTGCTCCATTCTTGACCAATTTATTTTTGTAAATACTCATTTATAAACTTTAACCTACACAATTATATAACTTATATAATTATTAGTCTCTATAAAAACATATCCATTAATTATTAATAATTAGAAACTATTTGTTACTTTTTAACCAACTACATCATGTGGAAAGTTTGGAATCCTAATAATACTTTCTTATTTTTACATAAATGAAATTCAATATAATGGTCTTATGATTTACATTTTATTAACAAAAATATTATTTTTCTATAAATATGAAATGATATGTAACAGAATGGTATTTATGCAGAAAAAGGGAAATGGGTGGAGACATGAGGGATTATACATGTAATATATATTTTTGTTATCATTCAAATAATTAAGTTGATTTATGTTGCATTAAGACTCATGCCCTAATTTAGTGTTTTAAATCATTGACACAGTTTTGTGTCATCATTTATGAAATATTGTTAATATTGAAATATATTAACAGTTTGTTAAACAAACAGTAACACTGGGCCACTTAGATAAACATTGGACCTATTTGGGCCTCATTAGGGCCAGACAAAGACCCTCTAACTGTTTATTAGGGGCCATAAAAGATACACAGACTAGTGCCAATTGGGGCCCTCCCATAAACTGTGAAAACATGCTTTGATTGCTACAGTAAGTGACAGATTCCTGTTAATTGTGTTTCAATATACATAAGTACATTGGGACTCTTGAGATTAGTGAGTAGGTTGTACGTGCGGCTGAATATAAAGTATAGAAATTGTCTAGAATTGTGAAAACTCACTAGCAGGAAGTGTATATACTGTTCAAAGTGAAATGGGATTTCTTGGCAATATTATTTTAGTTGTTTTTAATCAATCATAATTTGTATTTTATTTTCAAGTTATTTCTGTCTGTATATTCCTGAAAAAAAGTATTAATGATTTAGATGCATATTATTACATTTTGGTGAAATAAAAAGAAATGTTTAAATTTAAGATTGTGTTTTGTTTATTCTAAATATTTTTTTTATTTATCATTATTTTTATTTGATTTTCAAAGTTTTTTCTGTCTGTATATTCTTGAAAAATGTATTTATAATTTGTATGCATATAATAACATTATGGTGCAATAAAAATAAATGTATATGAATTAAGATTGTGTTTTGTTCATTCTAAATATTTTTTTTATTTATCATTATTTTATTTTGTTTTCAAAGTTTTTTCTGTCTGTATTATTTATGACTTAGATGCATATTATTACATTATGGTGAAATAAAAATAAATGTACATGAATTAAGATTGTGTTTTGTTTATTCTAAATATTTATTTTATTTATCTTTATTTTTATTTCTTCAAGTTTTTTCTGTCTGTATATTCTTGAAAAAAAGTATTTATTATTTAGATGCATATTGTTACAGTCATTCTGGTGAAATAAAAATTAATGTTTTAAATGATGGCTGCTCAATTAAATAATTTGAGCAACCATTCATCTCATCAGTGTCATCTTACATGACAAATCCAATTAGTGGTTCATAAGTTGATTACACCTTTCTAATCTAATCAATATCTTGGTGGGTGTAATGTCCAGGCTTAGAGGGTGTAATGACCAGGGGTGTAACGTCCAGGGGGTGTAATGACTGGACACCCTCTAAATAATGTCTTTTCTTCGGGTAAGTAGGTATTAAAACACGAATGCCCAAGTATTTTTTCGTTATTTACACACACAATCTGGATGATCATTCAGTTTTCTCATAAAAACTATCATTTTGAAAAGTCTGTCTACAAATGTTTACATAGTAGACAACAGGTGCCTGTTTCCATAACCATGATGTACATATCTCCTCTTTGCATTACTGAGCGAAACTTCTCAATTGTCATATCCTAATTATTGAAATGATTGTTCTACCGAAGATTAAAAGTAGATGTGAACAGGTCTGTATCCAAGTTGGAAGTGACCAGTAGACAAAGGAAAAGGCTGGAAAATCACTGGTAATCACATGCTTGACTGACTTTAACTCTATTGATTGTTTATATTCGACAGTACGAAGTTTAGTTCAGTAAACTGTGATTTTCTTAAAATGTGTTTTGTCTGAGTGAAAAGTATGTCATCAACGGTAATAGAAGTAAACAGTAGAAACCGAAATGGCGGACAGTGACCTACTTCTGTGATGGATTAAAATGAATTTTCGTTAACATATAAGGTAGGTTTCGTGTTAACTTGAGGAAAAATGAATGATTCTGATAATTATATGAAGTTTTTTAACGGAAGTTGCATTTAATATTATTTATTTACAAATGAATGCTTACGTCACCGGTAATATGGGTGCCCAGGATATAACTGACGATAAACACTTGGAAAAAACGCAACAAATATAAAGAACAAAGGTAAATAATTATGTTTATAATGATTCATAGTTGTAAATTTATAAAATATTTCTGATATAATCGCTTTATGAAAATTACCCACGACTCAACGCAGTGATTTTTTTTGCTTCCCAATCGCAAAAATACACGTTTTTTCCCAAAAATGTAACCAAAATTTCCCAAAAAAAGCCCAACTTCCAAAAAAAAAAAATTTTTTTTTTTTTTTAAGAAAGAAGTCTCATATAACTTAATTATGATTTCTTAAATCTAGGTCTCAACTTTATTTTTTAAACATCTTAAAAAAAATACAGAGCTCCAGATAAGGGTCGTATTTTCGTAATTATGAATTATTTTTAAGTCTAGCTGTTACGTATTTATTTTAAAATCTTGTCGTACCATTAAGAATTACAAAATCAAGTTACGAATATTATTTTTACATTGGTTCGTATCGATTTTTATTGAGTTCTTTTCGCGTATTAAAGATCTTTGCGGTGCTTATATAGAATGGTTATCGGGTTTGTTTAAGAAAGCGCATTTTTTCCAATAAAAGCGGCGTGTACAGTCTATTTGTCAAAAAACAATGGCGGCGCCCAGAGAGCGTCCTAAAAAAACTGCAAAGCGTCCACAGGTTTTTTTTTCCTTTTTTGGGACCCGCCGAAAATCGGCCCTTTCCCCTCGGATTTTTTTTCCCCTCAGCTGGTAAATTTTCCCCTAGATTTCATTTTCCCCTCCAAAAAAAAATAAAAAAAATAATTTTTTTTTGTTTTTTTTTTTCCTTTTTATATATAAGTTAACCTGATCCACTGAAGAAACTAGAAAAATATTACATAATTAAATTATCTGTTGCCTTGAATTTGTTTTAAAAACAGTAAAATATGTTAAATTGATTATTTTAGACTTTCCTTATTTTCCCCCAAATCCGGCTTTTCGCAGATTTTTTTCCCCCAAAATTCAATGTTTCGCGCGATTTTTTTCCCCTCAAAAAAGACCAGGCCTCTTCCCCAAAATCAGATAAAAAACCCTGGTCCAAAACACGCTTTTAACATCTTGTACGCAAAGTGAGCCGAAGTTAAATGTTTAGAAAGATATTATAGAAAAGATCTTATACGATGTTGTATGTTCAGTTACCGACACAAAAACGCGACACGATGGGTCCAAACTTAAACACAAAAAAAACATTGAACGAGTGGAAGGGACAAGTCCCGTGGCTAATCGTTGAAAAGATTGAAGGGGAGACCCGTTTTAAATGTGAAATATGTAAAAATTCATCTAAGGCATGCAATCTAAACACAGTTTGGGCATATGAAGGTATTGGAAAAATAAAATGGTATAATACTAAAAAGACACTGTTGAACTCGTATAAATAAAGTTTCAAGTATGTTTATTTATTTATTTTTTTTGCATGAAAATAACCATTATTATTTATGTTTAGGTCATTTAGAAAAAATAAGAATTATTTTCCAAAACTTAGTAGTAACGCTAAGAATAAAATTTCAGAGTTAAGAATTCTTTTTGAAAATCTGGTAGTAATTTAAGAATTTCACAAAACCTTATCTGGAGCTCTGATATATAACTTGAATTTAGTCATTTTTGTCCATAAATCATTCCCAAACTTGCCACTTTTATTGATTAAAAAAAATCCCAATTTGACCAGACTCCTTTTCTAGGAAACTCCCTGAACATGCACTTAAAAACAATATCACTTCTGTTACTTATAATCCTATTTATAATGCTTAATTTTTCCCAATTTCATGGTTTATTGCGCTATTTTTCCCAATTTCACGGTTTATCGCGCTAATTTTCCCAATTCAAATGGCACAGGCTGTAACAAATTAAAGCAAAAAAAATCACTGCAACCAATATATAGCATAACCATTTGCAACACACAGCAACCCTACAAAAGACATACCAGTGTTTTTTGGTTTTTTTTGGCATATGATAATTCATAAATCTCTTATTACATTGTAATTAGTTTAATCCTCATTGTAGACATTATATTTGAATGGTTTAATAATAATGGGAATAATACAATTATTTATAACATATAAATTAACATGCAATAGGAAGCATTCCAGAAACACCCGCGCGCTCGAACGTGCCCTTTTCACAAAATACTGCGCATCTTAAGTGCCCTTTTGACAAAATACTGCGCGTCGAAAGTGCTCTTTTGACAAAAAAGCCCCCCTGCCCACTTCAAATCCTAGCTGGAGCACTGCATGCTATAGGTGTTATTAATATTTCTTAGCCATTATAGTACAATTTTCTTATAAACTCATTCATATACACGTCATATTTATGTTATATAAATTCAGAGTCTTTGCATGTTGGTTACTTATAATTCTTTGCCTTTTCTCTGGAATCGAACATCCGAATATCTGTATCCGAATTACAGTTCGCAAACCGGCAAACTAACTTTTCAAGACTTGACAGTTGAAGAAAAAAACTCATGTGAACTGAAAAGGTTATAACTTGTAAAAATGCACATATTTTGTAATCGAAAACTTATTCGAATTGTGTTTACCTTCAAATGCAGTCATTTTGCTATGTCTGCAATTTACTCTCCGATGTGGACTCAATAACAAGCACGTGCTTTCGAATTCATCAATTAACCCAAAAATGTGTAATTTTCCGTTTGTTCAACATAAATTCAATTATTTGATACATTATTTTATGGTTAATTTTCATAGTTAATTTGAAAATATTTAACTATCTATTAGATAATAGGTCTTTTGTTTTGATCGGAACTAAGTTTATGAAAAGGTGAAGGTTGTAATACAGTAAACTTGACAAACCAGACAGCGTTACCGGTGAGCAAAGGGGCACCTGTGGTTAATTAAATATCTTAGCTGACATGGCATCTGGACAACAGTCAATATTTATGGTAAGCTCGCTTTTTTAAATGGTCTCAACTTAGAATCTCGATTTCGTTTTGCTATTTTGCAGCTAGCCATGCACTTTTGTTGTTGCAATCAGTTGTGACTCTCTGGGGTCATGAACTCTCTGTGCAGTTATGTAAGTTATGCCTTGGCCATATATACCATTGCTTATTAGTTTCACAATATTCCCTTATTTATGATCAAGAAGCTCTACGCAGACATTTTTAAACAGACTAAGTTCTGACTTCGACCATTGAACAATTGTTTAACCTGAATGATCACGTATTTTCAGTCTGAATCAAAAGGAACATAATTTCTAAAAACAGTTCTTGTTGATTCGGGGCTTGTTTGCATTCTTTAGGAAGGGCCTTGTATAGGCCCCTTCCCCCAAGAGAAAGGCCCTTTCCCCTAAGTGAAAATGATGCAATTTTCTCTAAATTTTTAAGCTTACTTTGGGATACATAGATGATACATTTTCCCCTAAAATAGAAGACCAGGACTTTCCTACAATCAAGAAAAAAAGCTCTGTAATTATAAATGAAAAAATATATGTGCAAGCATTCCACCAACATGTTACAGGGTAAAAGCCCATAGTTGAGTAGAGGAAATTGGCCAGGACCCGTATTAAAGAATTTTTGTAGACACAACAATAAACACCTGTAGCTGTTCAGGTTTTTTTTCCATCTTTGGGACCCGCCGAAAATCGGCCCGTTTCCCTCGGATTTTTTTCCCCTCAGCTGGTAAATTTTCCCCTAGATTTCATTTTCCCCTAAAAAAAAAAAAAAAAAAAATTTTTTTTTTTTTTTTTTACCTTTTAATATATAAATTAACCTGATCCACTGTAGAAAATAGAAAAATCTTGCATAATTAAATTATCTGTTACCTTGAATTTGTTTTAAAAACAGTAAAATATGTTAAATTGATTATTTTAGACTTTCCTTATTTTCCCCAAAATCCAGCTTTTCGCACAATTTTTTTCCTCAAAATTCGACGTTTCGCGCGATTTTTTTCCCCTCAAAAAAGGCCAGGCCCTTTCCCCAAAATCAGATAAAACCCCTGCTGTTAGAGTTATTGCCTTTTGTAAATTATCATGATGACTGTCCACACATCTTTCGTTATGTTTTCACTTGCATTAGGCATTCCAGTATAGTGTTAATATGTCTGTTTTCAGAAACAACTCAAGGAAATGACCCTAGTTGTGGGTGGAGGGCTGGGACTGTTTGCAGGATCTCAGATCTACACAGGGAATGAGCGATTCTACAGGGACTATGTGATGCCATGTCTATCTCGCTGCCTGGACCCAGAGCGGGCCCACGATCTTGCTGTCCTTGTGGCCAAACATGGCATGGTGCCTAAACAGAAAGCTCCGGATCCTCCATGTTTGGTTTGTGTTGAAAATTAGTATTGGTAATCAAAGCTTTTTTTATGTCATTGCAAAATTACAGGAGTAATAGTATTGGTTTAGTAAAGCTAATGTTGTTGTATCTACAGTAAACAGTTGATATATTATACATTGCAGGGATCATATTTTCCCGCAACATCAATGGATATAAATGGGGAAAAAGTATGCGAACATTTATGTCCGAAATTATGACAAATTACGTTACAATATATACCATTGATTTTGCCATTCATGAAGGTGGTAAAATAAATGTACCAGTAAAATTCCCTTAGTCATTTATTTTAACGGAAAAAACTATAAAGTACTCAAATTATTTGGATTCTCTAAGGCGGTTTTTACTAAAGATTTATACAATGTATATTATATTTCTTGTGTACTGTTTTGTGTGAAGTTCCGCCCATAGAAATAACTTTCGGCAGTTCTGTCGATCAGATCCGCGACTTTTATTCAAAATTATATTACCGGATTATTACGCTGGTGGAAAATGTATCGGCATGTTTTGTTTAGAACTTTACAGTGCGTGCTTTTAGTGTATAAGGTGCACAATTTTCGACCACCCTCGTTAATTTTGGATGCGTCTTTAATCTGCTGTTCACAAGTTTTTAACCAGGTTTTCCGAAGGAAAAAACTGGTTATTAGATTGGCGAATGCGGGCGGGCGGGCGGAACAAGCTTGTCTGGGCCATAACTATGTCGTTCATTGTCAGATTTTAAAATCATTTGGCACATTTGTTCACCATCATTGGACGGTGTGTCGCGCGAAATAATTACGTCGATATCTCCAAGGTAAAGGTCACACTTTGAGTTCAAAGGTCAAAAATGGCCATAAATGAGCTTGTCCTGGCCATAACTATGTCATTCATTGTGAGATTTTAAAATCATTTGGCACATTTGTTCACCATCATGGGACGGTGTGTCGCACGAAAGAATCACGTCAATATCTCCAAGGTCGCCACGACTAAAAATAGATTTTTTTTAAAACAAACTTACAAAGGGGGTTAATTTTGTTTGTTCATTTCAAAAGTTCAGTTTGAGTTTTCTCCCTTTATGAGATTTTTTTTCACAATGAAAACCTGGTTTTGTGACAATTTTGTCCCTTGTTTATTCTTGGTCTGACATGCAATAAACCGGTCCTGACTGGTTTAAAGACTGCAGCGAATGGTTTATCACACCTAATCGAGAAAAAAATGTCATTAGGGGGTGTTAGCATGTGCACTGTGTAATTGATTTCATGACACCGGGAATTTTAGCAAACAGAATCAGACCAACTGTTTAGGATTTTCAATCGGTCTTTCATGACCGCAGTCGGTCTAGGACCGACAAAACCAAAAAAATATGATCCCTGATACATCGGTACATTGGCAAACTGTTAATCTTCTCGTACGTGCTGGTCACCGACACTAAATCAATATTAACCAGATCAAAGTTTACCGACTTTGACCAGTCATTGACAACCATCATACCATACGAAAATTTCCGAATGCTCAAAACTTATTATTCCTGACCCGGTGAAGACCTTTTTACTGCCACTTTATAAGAGATGCAAAATTAATAAAAATGACTTAAAATAAAATCCATTTGATTTTCTATTGTGAGTTAAACTTTTGTGACCTCAAATCTTGTATCACTGGAATATACAAATTTTCCTGTGGCATAGATTCAGTAAGTGGCACATACTAGGGATACGTTGAGCTCTGAATAAGGTATCTAAAAATAGTGAAGGCTTTACATCAGTCATTGAAATGAGCAGCTCGACCAAGCATGTCCATATTCTTTTATAATTACAATGCAGCCCGATTTCTATTTCATTTATAATGATCCCCTAGGCTTCGAAGAATAGGGGGTATATTGTTTTGTTATATCTGTCTGTCTGTTAGTAGACCAGTTCGTTGCCAATTAATAACTTGTGAACGGATTAACATATTGGTTTGATTACTCCCATGTTCAATGGCCTTTGCCAGTAGATGACCCCTTTTGAAATTGGGTCACTAGGTCAAAGGTCATGGTCACTGTGGATTGAGTGTTGGGCCTGTGTCAAAGCCCTGTAGGGGGGGGTAAAATATGTCTTTGCCCGCAGAACTAGGAATATGTTACAAGCCCACCTATATGAAATAGAGTATCTGAGCAAGTTTGTATCAAAATTTACACCTCTGAGTATGTGGACTTGTGCTAATCATGTCCTCTTTGAAGAGGCATGTATGTATTTGCTTCGCATCTGTCCAGACTTTACAAAAGCTAAAAAAAATGGTAAAAACATGCCTGACCAAAATTAAATATGCCGGACTTAAATGTAATCTGATGTGTCATTTGCATGTGGACTCCAGCACATTTTTGCAATCTCTTAATGCAAATTTATTTTTGCTGCCAATGTCGATAAAAATATAATAAAAATACACAATTTAACAATACTAGTATCTTATTATACTAATTATCACAACCCTTGAATACATGATTGATAGATATCTGTTGTTTTTAATACTTTTTAATATACATTTCCAGCACACCACGGTCTGGGGAAGGGAGTTCTGCAACCCAGTCGGCCTGGCAGCAGGGTTTGACAAGGACGGGGTGGCAGTGGACGGCATGTTAAAGGCGGGGTTTGGGTTTGTGGAAGTCGGGAGCGTTACACCACAACCACAGCCTGGCAACCCAAAACCAAGACTGTTCCGACTGATGGAGGACAAGGGGGTTATTAATAGGTACTGTTAATATATTTTTGTCTCTGTGTAATTAATTTTTTCCAGTTGTTATAAAATGTACTGGATGTTTATGCCCCCGGTAGGGTGGCATATAGCAGTTGAACTGTCCGTCTGTCTGTCTGTCTGTCTGTCAGTCTGTGCGTCCGTCCGAAAACTTTAACATTGGTCATAACTTTTGCAATAATTATATTGAAGATAGCAACTTGATATATGGCATTCATGTGTATCTCATGGAGCTTGATGAAAGGTTCAGGTATTCCTTCAAGGTCAAAGGTCAACCAAAAAAATCAAAGCGGCGCAGTAGGGTCATTGTGTTTCTGACAAACACATTTCTTGAGTCATTTGAGTTATTTTGTCCATGTGTTATAAATCAATAAAAGAGTGTTGTAAATCATTATGGATTTTCTCGGAGTCTCTTCTAAGTTATTTTGGTGGTTATGATTTTTGCTGTAAAATTGAAGAAAAGAGTCAGAAAAAAATGATGTATCTAATAGATAAGAAGACAATGGTGTTTTCAGTAGGTCATGACATGATTTATTCTTGCAATTTATTTCGTCAAATCGCTAAAGTCCATAATGGTAAACATAATTTTTTAGCTCACCTGATTGCTCAGGTGAGCTTTTGTGACCGGTCTTTGTCCGTCGTATGTCCATCCGTCTGTAAACATTTGCTCGTAAACACTCTAGAGGCCACATTTCTTGTCCCATCTTCATGAAACTTGGTCAGAAGCTTTGTCCCAATGAAATCTCGGCCGATTTCGAAACTGGGTTGTGCCGGGTCAAAAACTTCGTCACTAGGTCAAAAAAATTAAAACCTTGTAAACACTGTAGAAGTCACATTTCATGCCCAATCTTCATGTAACTTTGTCAAAATGTTTGTCTTAATGATATCTTGGTTGAGTTTAAAAGTGATTCCGATCCGTTGAAAAACATGGCCACCAGTGGGCGGGGCAGTTTTCCTTATTTGGCTATAGAGAACCTTGTAAACACTCTAGAAGTCACAAATTTTGCACAACCATCATGAAAGTTGGTCAAAACATTGGTTCAATTGATGTCTCGGACGAGTTTGAAAATGGTCGAGATCGCTGAAAAAACATGGCCGCCAGTGGGCGGGGCATTTTTCTCTATATGTATATATTGGCAGTTTTCCCTATTTGGCTATAAAGAAACCTTGTAAACACTCTAGAAGTCACAATTTTTGCCCAATCATCATGAAAGTTGGTCAAAACATTGGTTTCATTGATATCTCGGACGAGTTTGAAAATGGTCGGGATCAGTGAAAAAACATGGCCGCCAGTGGGCGGAGCATTTTTCTCTATATGTATATAGTGAAAACGTGAACACAGTAGAAGTCACATTTGGTGAAGTTATAGGCCTTGGACTTGGATTTTGTTTCACAATAGCAGGTCTTGATGGTACATGTATTTGATTAAATGTAAAAAACAGAAACATGATCTAAGCACTTGTACAAATCATTCAGACAATGCTTGTCTATAACACGGTAATTCAGTCTTAATTTTGTTTAAACGTTAAACATAGTTATTCGTTAGAATCTTAAATTCTCCTATCGGTCCATTGACAAAAAAGAAGAAAGTTAATGACGAATAATAATGGTTTCACACTCCCATATGCCCTGACACACATAATATTTCAGCAGAGGGACATGAGGGGGGAGATAGAGGGAAGTGGGGGAGTGTGACGGCTAAGACTTTCTTTGAAGAAAAAATGACATAAAAGCGGAAAATGTCGGCCTGGGACCATGTCCCGACACATATGCCCTGACATACACCATATGCCCTGACACACACCATATGTCCTGACACATACCATATGCCCTGACACATATGCCCTGACACATACCATATGTCCTGACACCATATGTCCTGACAATACCATATGTCCTGACACATACCATATGCCCTGACACACACCATATGTCCTGACACATACCATATGTCCTGACACATACCATATTCCCTGACACATACCATATTCCCTGACACCATATATCCTGACACATACCATATGTCCTGACGCAAACCATATGCCCTGACACATACCATATGTCCTGACACACACCATATGTCCTGACACACACCATATGCCTTGACACACACCATATGTCCTGACACATACCATATGCACTGACACCCACCATATGCCCTGACACACACCAAATGTCCTGACACACACCATATGTCCTGACACATACCATATGTCCTGATGCATACCATATGTCCTGACACATACCATATACCCTGACCCATACCATATACCCTGACACATACCGTATGCCCTGACACATACCATATGTCCTGACACATAACATATGTCCTGACACATACCATATGCCCTGACACATACCATATTCCCTGACACATACCACATGCCCTGACACATACCATATGTCCTGACACATAACATATGTCCTGACGCATACCATATGCCCTGACACATACCATATTCCCTGACACATACCACCTGTGCTGACACATACCATATGCCCTGTCACATACCATATGCCCTAACACATACCATATGTCCTGACACACACTATATGCCCTGACACACACCATATGTCCTGACACAAACCATACGCCCTGACACATACTATATGCCCTTACACATACCATATGTCCTGACACATAACATATGCCCTGACACATAACATATGCCCTGACACATACCATATGTCCTGACACATACCTTATGGCCTGACACATACCATATGGCCTGACACAATCCATATGTCCTGACACATACAATATGTCCTGACACATACCATATGCCCTGACAAATATCATATGCCCTGACACATACCATATGTCTTGACACATACCATATGTCCTGACACATGCCATATGTAGTGTTTTTCCCAGGAGGGCAAAGGGGCATGGCGCATTGCTTTCAAAAAGGGCATTTTAGCGCGCAGTTTAGGCAAAAAAGGGCAAAAACGTTCCGTGAACACCTGAATGAGGGAGAAACATGTAATCGCATCAGAGGCAGTTGTGGAAAAACATAAAATATAAACAAGCACATTTAATGGTATATAGTAATTGATGTATTTAACTTACTTTGATTTATATTAATATATTTACCATGCAATGTACATTTAAGTTCCATGCTGTTTCAATACACTGTACAGCACGACAAACATAATAAAGCAATATATGCATTTGAAACTGATTATACACAGATCCACTAACATATAAATGAAACCATGTTTGTCTTATTCCATTTCTAACGATAATCTTGTCAGATGTTTAATATTGCGAGTAAACTGATCGCTAACAATATGCAAGCACTCGTTTCCGTGAAATATCATGATACACCCACTGAGTAGATTACAAATAAGTATGTTGTTGCTATCTAAAACATTTTGATGCATCGTTGATTATCACAGACATTTCATGAATTCCTTCTATAATGTGTAATCTCCAATGTTTATTCGATTGTTACGACGTTATTTGCCATGTTTGCCGAGTCACAATTTAATTCTGTATGTCTGCCATGTTGTCAAAATGTCAAATGATAGTGACAGGTGCGCATAGCAACGTAAAATCGTCTCGCGATTCACAATTTGTTTTATTAGTATTCGTCTAAGTAATTAATTCGATAATTAATTATCTTAAATAATTAATTTGTTTGAGTTTTTAAATGTAATTATGGGTAAAAATATATGTTTTGATATATCTGAATTATGTATGAAATGCACAATTGCCACGAGTATAACATCGAGCTTTTCATCAAAAGTCTCCGAAGTAACAGTCCACGATTTTATCATGGAGGAGTACACATTACCGACCGATTAGTGGTATAACATATCGATTGATACTGACATGGGGTTATTTACGCATTACTAATTCACAAACACGCTGCCTCGGAGGCCATAAACTGATGCTAGTCGGCTAAGAAATTTGGTCAAGGGGCAATAAAGATGTTATTAATAAGGGCAGAAAACAGCGGGTGCTCATAAAAGGGCAGGGCGGCGGCCTTTTGAAAGGGCAGCATGGCGCTAAATGGCTTTGAAAGGGGCAGCGTGGCGCTACAAAAAAGGGGCATGGCGATTCGCCATGCTAAAACGGCCTGGAAAAAACACTACATATGCCCTGACACATAACATATGCATGCCCTGACACATAACATATGCCCTGACACATACCATATGTCCTGACATATACCATATGCCCTGACACACACCATATGCCCTGACACAAACCATATGTCTTGACACATACCATATGCCCTGATACATTACATATGCTCTGACACATACAATATGCCCTGAAACATACCATATGCCCTGACATGTAACATGTGCCCTGACACATACCATATGTCCTGACACATGTTATATGTCCTAACACACCATATGCCCTGACACACATCACATGCCCTGACACATACC
Source organism: Dreissena polymorpha (assembly GCF_020536995.1). Lineage (NCBI taxonomy): Eukaryota > Metazoa > Mollusca > Bivalvia > Myida > Dreissenidae > Dreissena > Dreissena polymorpha. Next base: position 43,597,819 of record NC_068363.1, read on the forward strand.
ATATGTCTTGACACATACCATATGCCCTGATACATAACATATGCTCTGACACATACCATGTGCCCTGACACATAACATATATCCTGACACATGCCTTGACACATACCATATGTCCTGACACACACCATATGCTCTGACACATACAATATGCCCTGATACATAATATTTTCTCTGACACATACCATATGCCCTGACACATACCATATGCCCCGACACATAACATGTGCCCTGACACATACCATATGTCCTGAGACATGCCCTGACACACACCATATGCCCTGACACATACCATATGTCATATACCATATGTCCTGGCATATACCATATGCCCTGACATATAACATATGCCCTGACACACACCATATGCCCTGACACATACCATATGTCTTGACACATACCATATGCCCTGATACATAACATATGCTCTGACACATACCATGTGCCCTGACACATAATATATGCTCTGACACATACCATATGCCCTGACACATACCATATGCCCTGACACATACAATATGCCTTGACACATACCATATGTCCTGACACATACCATATGCCTTGAAACATACCATTTGTCCTGACACACATACCATATGTCCTGACACATACCATATGCCTTGACTCATACCATTTGTCTTGACACATACAATTTGTCCTGACACATACCATATGCCCTGACACATAACATATGTCTTGACACATACCATATGTCCTGACACATACCATATGCCTTGACACATACCATATGTCTTGACACATATCATATGTCCTGACACACAACATACACCCTGCCACATATGATATGTTTGACACATACCATATGTGTTGACACACCATGTGTCCTGACACATACCATGTGTCCTGACACATACCATATGCCCTGACACATACCATATGCCCTGACACATACCATATACCCCGACACATACCATATGTCCTGATACATGCCCTGACACACACCATATGCCCTGACACATACCATATGTCTTGACACATACAATATGTCCTGACACATACCATATGCCCTGACAAATACCATACGCCCTGACACATACCATATGTCTTGACACATACCATATGTCCTGACATATACCATTTGCCATGACACATACCATATGTCTTGGCACATACCATATGTCCTGACACATACCATATGCCCTGACACATAACATATGCCCTGACACATACCATATGTCCTGACACATACCATATGTCTTGACACATACCATATGCCCTGACACATACCATATGCCCTGACACATACCATATGTCCTGGCCTAAACCATATGCCCTGACACATAACATATGCCCTGACACACACCATATGCCCTGACACATACCATATGTCTTGACACCTACCATATGCCCTGATACATAACATATGCTCTGACACATACCATGTGCCCTGACACATAACATATGTCCTGACACATACCATATGTCCTGACACATACCATATGCCTTGACACATACCATATGTCCTGACACACACCATACACCATGACACATATGATATGTCCTGATACATACCATATGTGTTGACGCACACCATATGTCCTGACACATACCGTATATCCTGACACATACTATATGCCCTGACACATACCATATGCCCTGACACATACCATATGTCCTGACACATACCATAATCCCTGACACATACCATATGTCCTGACACAAAACATATGACCTGACACAAACCATATTCCCAGACACCATATGCCCTGGCACATACCTTATGTCCTGACACATATCAGATGTCCTGACACATACCATATGTCCTGATACATACCATAAGCCCTGACACATACCATATGTCCTGACACATACCATATTCCCTGACACATACCATATGTCCTGACACATACCAGATGCCCTGACACATACCATATGTCCTGACACATACCATATGTCCTGACATATACCATATGCCCTTACACTTACCATATGTCCTGACACATATCAGGCCTAAACTAAAATTACATTTGACCTTTACCGACCGACTCACTTTTTACCCCCGACCCCAAAAAATGTATTGCGATTTCTGAAAACGTATTTTTTTATTTTCGTTTTTTCACTGATCTAAAAGAGCCGACTGCAATATTTATTCATATGAATATTATCCCTGTCCATTCTTATCGCCCCTGACCGATCTAGGTCACTCCGATGGTTGGAATTACATATGCCCCTATAGTGCAGTTATGCAAGCGTTTTTAACCGGCATCGTGATTGGCGGTGTTTCGTGAAAATGGCGTCTCGCTGAACAACATCATACTTAACTATTGGTTCGCGAAAGTAGTCGGACATATAAGAGTTTACGTTCGTTGCACACATGTTCTTAACGTGATCCAAGATGGCGGACAATAAAAAGAAATAACGATGCTCAGGGAAAAGGACAAATAACTATCAAATTAACGAGGGACATCATAAAATAAGTATGGATTAATGAAAAGCGTGTGTCATTCTAAGATGGAGCATACGTTTTAGATACAAATAAAACTCTTTTTTTGGAAATGTATGCACTGAATGTCACATGACCAGTGTTTGAAAATTGGAATGCAGTCTACTGGCAAAGAAAAATACATATAACAGTTACAGGATTATTGTCGAAAATGCAAAAAAAGACAAACATGATTCGATTTATATGTTAATGGATCTGAAATTAATCAGATTCATGTGCATATTCTGCTTTATTATGTTTGCCACTCTATACAGTTTACTGTAATGGCATGTTAGTGAAATGGATATTTAAACGTAAACTTATTTAATATATTAAATACTCTTAGCTAAATACATCGACAACACTCAAGTATATATGTTTAAAGCGTTAATATTTCCACAAAATGAAACTAACATGCTTAATTTATTTCCCCAAATCAAGTTTTCCTGCTTATGTTTGCCCTTTTGTGAATTTACTTTGCCATACTTTACTAATGGCTCTTTGCACTCCCCTGTCAAACACTTAAAATTGAGGCCTGTGAAAAATTCAACTGGCCTGTGAATTTTTTCTTCTGGTAGGCCAGTCTGGCCTGTAAATTGTGACGGTCTTTTGCCATGTCTGAATTATTCCATTAAAGGCTTTGGGCTGTCTTTCTACACTCCTTCAATGCTTTTTGTATGCTCAAGGGAAAGGTTTAAGTTAAAAATAAAAGCAGTCTGGCAGTTAAATAATGACAAATGCATTTGAGCAATTAACATCATTTATTGAACACATATTTGATGTAATAACACACAAGAATGCATTTGATATTAATGTATGCAAGGAAACAGCAAACAAGATATGGTTAAGCTACATAGGGCTTAGTACACTGCAACAGTGCTTTAAATATTCATAGAGTTAGTGTATTAAAAATATAATTTCTCAAATAAAATAATTTTCCTACCTTCCTACCCACATGTAAAATCTAGGGTCGGTAAAGGGCAAACCAACAATATTTTAATTGTGGCCTCATATGTCCTGACACATACCATATGCTCTGACACATACCATATGCCCTGACACATACCATATGCCCTGACACACACCATATGCCCTGATACATTACATATGCCCTGACATATACCATATGTCCTGACACATACCATATGGCCTGACACATACCATATATCCTGACACATACCAAATGTCCTGACACATACCATATGTACTGACACATACCATATTCACTGACCCTTACCATAGGCCCTGACACATACCAAATGCCCTGACACATTGCTCTGACACATACCATATGTCCTGACACATATCATATTCCCTGACACATACCATAAGCCCTGACACATACCATAAGCCCTGACACATACCATATGTCCTGACACATACCATATTCCCTGACAGATATGCCCTGATACAAACCATATCTTCTTCAGGTTTGGGTTCAACAGTGATGGCCATGCAGCAGTGAGTAAAAGACTACAAGCAAGGAAAGACCACACCACTTCAGGTATTCACCAAGCTTTCACCAGCTCTTACTGATTTTGTGAAGAAATTTATCACAGAATTAGGGAAATATAGACCAGGATAAGAAATGCATATCTTATCAAGCTTTATTTGTTTATATACATTTTGAACTGACAATGTTTTAAGAAAAATAACAAAATTCTAACGGAGAAATGGATTGGTTGAAGATAATTGACCAAAAAGTTTTTATTTAAGGGTAAAATAATTGCGTTTGCTTCATTTCACTATTGTAAATTAAAAGTACATACATGTATCAAGTTGAGCATTTAGTTAGCTTGAACTTGTTAAGACTTACCGGTAATAATAAAAATGTGATATATTTCAAAATGTCAAATAATATGGAGGTAATACAACAGGTAACTTTGGTCCTTGCTAGATGCACCCTACCAACCCTACATATCCGAAGAACGCAATATGTTAAATATAAATATGTGGACGGACACACAGAGTCCGGAAACTACAAAGATTCTTTCCAAAAGTAAGGTAACAAAATGATGTGTTTGATTCATATTCATTAATATGTCATTGTTTCGTATAGTGATTGCCCAGTTGTATTATTCAAGACTTACCGGTACAAAATGGCCTGTTATTATAATATTATTACGTAGTTCTATGTTTTATGCCCAAGGTATAGAGTACATTTTGAAGTCACAGTGTTGGTTTAACCATTAAGTTTATGAAGTGAACACAAAACTCTTGGTTGATAATTCACTGGACATATATTATCAATGACACATGTAAATTATGGTAAACATTTTAAATGGAAATTAAATTCTACAAAAAAACACTTGATAAACCCAACACCTCTGAACCGAAAAGTCAGCCAAGTCCCGACATTGTTTGATTAAGACAGGTCTCAATGTTCATCAAAATGTATCTGAAATTATTGATTTGTAGCACAAAAAAGATTTATAAATTGTATCAAGAAATTGGTTTCTTAATGATATCTTGAGCATGCTGTCTCCTATAATCGTCTAATGCCGGTTACTTGGAAAGACAGTATAATGCCTATTGATTTTGAGGTCGACAGGTCAAGGTCACCAAGGCTAGTAACAGGCCATAAATTGTGACACAATATCCTAGAAAATACCTTGACCTACAAAGATGCAAATTTGCATAGTGGTTACTTGGTTTGAAAGTGTGAAGCCTATTAAGATAAAGGTCATCAGGTCAAAGGTGAAGATAACAAGCTTGTTTAATGAAATTGGTTCCCATACAGCAGTGAATGTTATGATTAAATTAATTAGTATTCTGGTTAGTGTCAACAAGAAACGACCCTTAATGCTTTTCAAATCAAGAGGTCTAAGGTCAATGTCATATGGAGAACTTTGCTGCAGGTTCGTTGTTGTTGTTGTTGTTTTGGGATTTAACAAACTTCAATTGTTATCTGTTGACACACAGCATTGTTATCTGTTGACACGCAACATAACATGAACTTTTCAGTATGACCTCTTTGAATCATTCACATTCAATTATTAATTTGATACATTTGATTACTAATATGCAACAGTTTGTGTTACATTTAGGTGGATCTGGCATAGTGGGTGTTAACCTTGGAAAAAATAAGACATCCCCCAGCCCTATAGATGATTACGTAGAAGGCCTAAAAGAGTTTTCTCCCTTGGCTGATTACCTCGTTATCAACGTCTCTAGTCCAAACACGCCTGGTCTCCGGAGTATGCAAGGAAAGGAGCAGCTTGAAGAGCTTATATCTCGGGTAACAAGTTTGTTATTCTTAGATTAATACCTGTATCTTTGCATACAGAGTGGTACTCAACCATGCTTTTTGTTTCTGTTTCATAATTTGAAGTTACGATCACGTCAACAGGATGTGATGGCAAACATGACAAACATAATGTATTGTCTTTTATATCCAATCCAGTTGTAAAGGCTCGGACAGAATATTAATTAGAACGGTGTGATACAGGGTCAGTGGGTTAATATTGTGCTATCGAGTAGCAAAATGTAAATGAAAACGTGGCTTAATAAAAAGCAAAAGTATGGCCACATATAAATATATCCTCTTATATTTTTATTGAGCAAGTTTGAACTTTAAAAAATGTTGGTAGTACTTTGCATTTCTAGCTTCTGCAAATTCTGTAGTTAAATCCCTATTGAATATACAGGTTTCTGAAGAAAGGAAGTCCATGAAAAGCGAGCGCCAGCCTCCACTGCTGGTAAAGATTGCTCCCGATCTCAGTGAGGCTGATAAGAAAGACATTGCTGAGGTGGTGATGAAAGTACCGGTCAGTCTATTACTAATTTTTGCCTTTCTCAAATACATAAAAATAAACTTTGCGTGAATTGGTGTCTAATTGACATTCTACTTACCAAATTAAACAAGATATGTGTTTGTCAGAAACACTATGTCCCCTTTCGCGCCGCTTTGAAGCTATATATTTGACCTTTGACCTTGACCTTTCACCGCTCAAAATGTGCAGCTCCATGAGATACACATGCATGCCAAATATCAAGTTGCTATCTTCAATATTGCAAAAGTATTCATTAAATGAGCGATTTTGACCCATATATTTGACCTTTGACCTTGAAAGATGACCTTGACCTTTCACCACTCAAAATGTGCAGCTCCATGAGATACACATGCATGCCAAATATGAAGTTGCTATCTTGAATATTGCAAAAGTAATTGCAAATGTTAAAGTTGGGGCAAACAAAAAATAAACAAACACACAAACCAACATACAGTGCAAAAACAATATGTCCCCCACTATAGTGGTGGGGGACATAAAAACTAGTATATATTGGATTCAGTAAAAAAAGTAACACTTTGTAAATTATTTATTGTATGGTTGCAGTACTACAATAGCTAGTGATTTATCGCATGTTAACATTTTGATTTAAAAATCAATGAAACTCGTTAAATTAATCATAACTCACTTACAAATATGTACAAAGATATATTGGAACAGTATCCTTTAGCAGTTGTTGTGTTTCCAGGGTAGGATAGATGGTCTTATAGTCAGCAACACAACCGTATCCCGGCCTGATAGCCTTCAGAGCTGTAACAAGGAGGAGCAGGGGGGCCTGAGTGGGGAACCATTACGACAACTTGCCACACAGACCCTGGCTGATATGTACAGGCTTACAAATGGTATGTTTCAAAGTGTTCTGTGTATTATTTGGTTATATTAGAAACTCTTTTATGTGATTTATAGGAATAACGCTTGCTGTGTTCAACTTGTTTGGCTTTTTGTTATGAAATTATTTCTACAGCCATTCTCATAAGTGATTTTTTACACCATTTTGGGTATGGGGCCGGGTCCCTTTGCATAAGTTAAAATTGCATTGTTTAAACAAAATTGGGAAATAAGTTTTCATGATTTTTTATAACAAGTACTAAGAAAAAAAAAGTATTGGAAATGTTTAGGTCCCATTTGGGAAAAATATATACTTTTTCCGTTGGGAATTGGTCCCCCTTCAGGAATTTTAAATGAAAATAAATCACTACTCCTCCTAACTCAGATTTAAGTAGTCCCATAGTCAGTTGCTGGCTTAAGCAAGTGCACTTAGAAATGGTAAACCAGATTGCCCTGGAAATGGTAAACTGACTGCCTTATCAATGTGACTAAAATATTGTTGAAAACAGGGAAGATACACAATAAAAAGAGAAAAAAAAGCTTACATGAAAAACACTTTCAACATGTCTTGGCTAACCATGGGTGAGTGACTTTGTAATATTGTTGGTACAGTTATTATTTGAGTACCATAGGACATGTTATTGCATATATTAAGCATAGTTTGGGGCTTACATATTTAGTAATGGTAGTACTAGAACGAAATTTCAAAAAAAGCTTGCCACCATGGGGTGGGGAATGAAGCGGATACATGATTGGCTTACATGCCTACCCTACATATGTTTCAGGGCAGGTGCCTATCATAGGTGCAGGTGGGGTGGGGAATGGAGTGGATACATGATTGGCTTCCATGCGTACCCTACATATGTTGTAGGACAGCTGCCAATAATAGGCGCAGGTGGGGTGGGGAATGGAGTGGATACATGAATGCTTACATGCCTACCCTACATGTGTTGTAGGACAGCTGCCTTTCATAGGTGCAGGTGGGGTGGGGAATGGAGCGGATACATGATTGGCTTACATGCCTACCCTACATGTGTTGTAGGACAGCTGCCAATAATAGGCGCAGGTGGGGTGGGGAATGGAGTGGATACATGAATGGCATACATGCCTACCCTACATGTGTTGTAGCACAGCTGCCTATCATAGGCGCAGGTGGGGTGGGGAATGGAGTGGATACATGATTGGCTTACATGCCTACCCTACATATATTTCAGGGCAGGTGCCTATCATAGGCGCAGGTGGGGTGGGCAATAGAGGGGATGCATCAATGGCTTACATGGGTTCCCTACATGTGTTGCAGGGCAAGTGCCCATCATAGGTGCTGGTGGGGTGGCCAATGGAGCCGATGCCTATGAGAAAATACGGGCAGGTGCCAGTCTGGTGCAGCTCTACTCCGCGCTGGTGTACCAGGGTCCACCGGTCGTCACTCGCATCAAGAGGGAGCTAGCAGAACTCTTGCAGTAAGATTGAACACCAAATTTGAAGTAGCATTTTTAGCAAAACATTTACAAGTTAAAATAGCTTCTTCACCTAAGAAGTTATGTTCCAAATGTTGTTTTTATGCCCCCCTTCGAAGAAGAGGGGGTATATTGCTTTGCTCATGTCGGTCGGTCTGTCGGTCTGTCCGTCCACCAGGTGGTTGTCAGACGATAACTCAAGAACGCTTGGGCCTAGGATCATGAAACTTCATAGGTACATTGATCATGACTCGCAGATGACCCCTATTGATTTTGAGGTCACTAGGTCAAAGGTCAAGGTCACGGTGACCCGAAATAGTAAAATGGTTTTTGAATGATAACTCAAGAACGCATACGCCTAGGATCATGAAACTTCATGGGTAGATTGATCATGACTTGCAGATGACCCCTATTGATTTTGAAGTCACTAGTTAAATTTTTAGTTGGAGTTGTATGATGTATTTCCATTTAACATTACATTTGTTTTTGTCCAAAATATATATGCCATTTGCAGATTAAAATGAATAAAAAGCATATACTTTGATGTTTGATGTCTTTACTGTTTTATGTTGATTTGTTCTTTAAACAATCCTTCAATAAATTTGAAAACACATTGGCTGCAATTAATTATTTTATCAACATTTTCCCTTGCGTTAATAATCAACCCTCCCTATAGTAATGTATGCGTAAACTGACCTCGAATCCTGGGTATTATTGTGACATGAAAGTCCTGGTTTTTATACCCCCAATCTCAATAAATATAATCACATCTGTTTTATTTACCCTCCAGGCGTGATGGACTCACAAGCGTGTCACAAGCCGTGGGAGCAGATGTAAAGGATGTGAAGTCATAGCAGTATTGGACTAGTTATATAGCACAAGACTATCAGAGTGTAAGGTGCGCTGACAGCAAATGCCACACATAAGCTGTCAAAAAAAATATCACTATCATGAATATCACATTGTGAAAGACACTGTTCTATGGTGAATGATGTAATGACCTTTACTGACTTGATCATTTTATCGAGGGATAGAACTTAGTAAAATGACATTTAATTTTGATACACATGTATATTGAATATTGCTAATATTTATTATATTAAGTATTGAATTCGCAATCGATCTTCATGGAATTTTGCATTTGCCCCAGTTTATTTTAACTCTCATTAGCCAACTTGCTAGTGCAAGTTAAAAGACTACATGTATGAGTGGCATCGATGTTTATAATGTTATTTTGTAATTTCATGTCCTTAAATAAAATGGAAATACTTATTTGTTTTGTGCTTTTCACAACCACCAAATGTGTAGTCAACTTCAACTACTGTTTAGCAACTTAGTAAGTTTGGATTCAAAGGTTTAACTAAGAGAGAAGATTGCTGATAATATGTTAAATGGAAGATAGAGATTTAAGTGGAACACCTCTTGAAAAAGCATATGTCTTGAGTCTTTTAATTCCATTAAAGGGACTTTTTCAAAGATTGTCCAAAAAACAATTTCCACCCTATGTCACGGATGAACAGATATCGTTAATCAGGTAGCAAAATTCCATTTATGACTCATTCTTAAAATACAGCTTTATTCAATAAATTTGCATTTGTAACGTTTTATAATGTTATCTTTTGTGAATTATGATAATTCATAAAAGATAACATTATAAAGCGTTACAAATGCAAAATGATTGAATAATTTTGTTGTTTCCCTTTAATTTTGTTTCAACTTGTGGCTTAATTATATCAAGTATAAAATGCAAGATAGGATATAACCGTCGGCATGGATGGTTAATGTGGTAGCCTTTTAACCCATAAGACACTTGTTCCAGACCCTCAGGGGATGATTTGCTGTATGTCTAAAATTTTATTCTTTTTATTTAAGTTAAGCTCTACAGTTCCGTGATTAAAATCTACATATTTAAGATATTTTGACACACTTAATAACATGCCCTAATCTGTGAAAAAGTCCCTTTAAACATAAGTACATTTAGTAGATTTATTATGCATTTGATTGTGGTAAAGTATATGTCATGATTTCAGTAAAAATTTGCTGCATTAATGAAAGTTTTGAACTGTTGAAGATTAACAGGCTTAAGCAGCTTACTTTATTGATCAATAATACCGGTACTTACAAGTTGGTGGAAATGTGCAAAATAGTATTTATGTTTAGGTGCATTCACTTATAGTGTTCATCTAAAGCTTATAATATTTTACATTCAATTGTTTGCACACAATTCATATTTGATATGAGTGAGCTCAGTGCCAGGTTACCCTGTAGGCAGAGTAGGCAACTGCCTATGGGCCCCGAGATTTAGGGGCCCCCCGAGCTTTTTGGGGCCTTGGAGAAAGTGGCAGATAATTTTTGCAAAACGAACGAAAACTACCTATTTAAGTTTCATATATTTGTTCTGGATAGGTAGTTAAATACGCAGACGTACAGACCATGGTTTTTATTGGCATTACAGTATTATAATGACATTTCATACCTATAAAAGGACATTGTCACAATTTGAGTCGTGTTCTGAGAAAACTGGGCATTATGCATGTTCGTAAAGTGTCATCCCAGATTAGCCTGTGCAGTCCCCATAGGCTAATCAGGGACGACACTTTCTGCCTAAATTGGATTTTTGCTAAGAAGAGACTTCATTTAAACGAAAAATTTCATAAAAGCGGAAAGTGGTCCCTGATTAGCCTGTGCACACTGCACAGGCTTATCTGGGATGACACTTTACACACATGCATTAAGCCCAGTTTTCTCAGAACACGACTCATTTATATCTTTCCAGCCTTGGCACTGGTAGGCTAATTCAAATGAGTGAAATGGACTGGGTACTGGCATTCAAGTAGGCACAAGGCCAACTAGGAGCCTTGGGAGTGGTCCCCAAAATGTCACTGGACCTCCACGGTGCTAATCCTGCACTGAATGGGCTTCAGCTATTCAAGTTACAATAGCAGAATATTCAAGAAGTCAGAACCTAGTTATTTCATACTTTTCAAATGAGAAACAAAAATTATTCAGACCATTTAGTTTTTCATGTGTCATATTGCAAATATATACACATTGTATTTACAACCATGTTTAACTCTCTTTTGTGTAAATTTTCTTTACGCTCACTATTCCGTCCAGTCCTAGCAGTTGCTTTATCAAACCTACTACACATTCAAAAACATGCATTTTAGAGGCAATAGGCTCAAACACAGGTGAGTTCGTCCAGTCGATTGGATTGCCCCGCCGACTGAGCCCACATGACTGCTCTTTTTGAAGCTTTGACCAGATTTCATTTAACCTTCTTGTGTCATGGCCTTGTTTTGCTGTGCAGTCATGAAGTGTGTGAACACAGTCTTTGAACATATCTGACATCGCCTTGCATACCTCTGCCGTGTTGACATCTGTACACTTGCTGACTAGACGTTGGAGTATTACTGACATGAGAACTTCGAAAGTACCACCGCCTTGAATAAACAAGATCACAGAAGAATTATCACCAAGTTTATCGCCTTCAACATCATTTGCCAGAATCTTCTTGCCGAAACAGTCACCCTTGCTGAAATTCGCAGACTTCTCAACATTATCCAATTCAGTTACACATTCATCATCTTCAGACTTTGTAATGCCCACATCATTTTCAGCAAGATTGTGATTTGCAGGGTTTGTAGCACGTTCATTTACACTTTCATGCTCTGCATCATAGTTAAGAGTATTTATATCAACAAAACACATGTTCAATGCATGTAACGCTTTGCTGAATACAATGGTTGCTTGGTCAACTAGTCCCACTGTTGGAGCACACACTATCAAATGTTTCCAATTTATAAGACCTGGCACCAAAAGTTGAGTGTAATTCTCTCCACCAATTGTCATTTCACTAACTTTCTGCAGCTCAATCACATTGATGTCACTGATTTCATCATATATGGAAGACAATGCGAGTTTCTTTGTCAGCATTTCAAGTAGCTCTATGTCGTCACTCTCAACAAAAGCTATTACAGAAATGCCGTGCTTCTCGAAAATCTCTCCAGCATAATTTGGCACAGTTTCTGAGCAGAGCAGCAGAGATATTTTTAATCTTTGGCATGTTCCAGCAAATGATTGCACTGATTTTCTGCGATGCAATAGCAGGGACGTTAGTGTTCCATGTTTAATATTTATTGTTTCTCTGTTAAGATCACCAGAAGCTGTTGTTAAATCTACGCCAGACATCAAAACTAGAGCTTTAATTTCCTTTTCAACAAGAATATTTATGCCACTGACAGCAACTTTGACCTTGTTTCTTATCAACAAAGGCTCAACAGTGGTACATTCACTATAACCTCTGTTAGGCACTTTCACAACAAGCTTTTGAAAATATTGCGATACAAATCTGATATTGCTGTAACTGACAGCTTCTTGACCGCCAAGCACACTCATCACAAGAAGATCAGACATAAAATTACTGACACGGCCACTGTAGTGGGGCATAATGGTTGCGTTACAGACCCGCTTTAAAACTTCGGACATTCCAATCTGTTGGAGAACCTCTTCACGGAAATCTAGACAACGCTTATAAACAGCAGATTTAATTATTGGCAATATATCATTCTCAAATTCACCAATTGCCTTCCGAGCACATAGCATTCCGTTTTGAAGCACTCTGGGCTGAGATAAGCTGCACAGACCACTGTGGCTGAAGCAGCCCTTTGCTATGTGATGCCCGATATTAATAATGAGGTTGTCCAAAAGGAGGAGGAATGTTTTTGCACCATCTTGCGTCTGTCGCATGCAACTCTGTATTGCCTGAAGTGAGACAAAAGATGGGTATATTTGCTTTTAATATACAAATATCTCATTCTGTTTTCTGACTTGACCCTTATAATGGTAGAACAATAATGTAACATCTCTTGCCTTATGGAACAACTCCAATATTTTACTGTTTTATCATGTCAAACTATTAGATGCAGTGCGTTTATCACTTGGCATTAAAAGAATAATATCTTTAATATAAGTTTTCTAATGTTTGATCATTACAGTGATGCTATTATATTACATCACTTACCTTTACAATAACCTGAGCCAGTGGGTGGGCTACATTCAGGGCTTCAATGATGGTCAACCCATCACTAGTAACCACTGCTTTCCCTTTAATGATAGTATAAACAACATTTGAATACCGAATAACCACTGCTTTCCCTTAAATGATAGTAAACACAACACTAAAAATACAGAATAACCCATGCTTTCCCTTTAATGATAGTAAAAACAACACTTGAATACAGAATAACCCCTGCTTTCCCTTAAATGATAGTAAACACAACACTTGAATACTGAATAACCACTGCTTTCCCTTAAATGATAGTAAACACAACACTTGAATACCGAATATATCTTCCGAAGTGAAAATGGGTCTTGTTCTGGGAAAATGGGGTTTAATGCATAGGGGTAAAAAATTGTCTAAGATAAGTCTGCATACACTTTCCACCTAAAATGGATTTCGGCAAAGAGGACTTCTTATACCAAAAAAAACAAGAGCACCGCCTTGCGGGTGCAGACCGCTCATCTATTTTCTTTTTAAAGGTGAAGGGACTCTCATTTTCAATCACAAAGGAGGGAGGAGTGGAGTGAAGAGGGGTGTATAGTGTGGGGTTGTGGACATTTATTACATTATCTTCCAAAAAAGCGAAAAAAAAAAAAAATAAAAAAAAAATCGGGGGGGGGGGGGGGGTGGGGGTATAGTGTGAGGGTGTGGTGGTCATTTGTGAGATGATCTTAAAAAAAAAAAAAAAAAAAAAAAAAAAAAAAGGGGGGGGGAGGGGGGAGGGGGGGTAGGGCATGGGGGATGGTTTGGGTGAAGTCTATTGTGGTATGTCAGGTAAGAGTAGTTTCATCAAAGTATCAATCAAATCTAATCATAAATAAAGAAGTTATGGCAATTTTAGCAAAATTTAATAATTTTTAATAATTTGACCTTGAGAGTCAAGGTCATTCAAAGGTCAAAGTAAAATTCAAGTTGCCAGGTACAGTAACCTCATGATAGCATGTAAGTATTTGAAGTTTGAAAGCAATAGCCTTGATACTTCGAGTGGATCGAAACACAAAATTTAACCATATATTAAAAGTTACTAAGTCAAAAAAGGGCCATAATTCCGTAACAATGACAACCAGAGTTATGCAACTTGTCCTTTTACTGTACCCTTATGATAGTTTGTGAGTGTTCCAAGTATGAAAGCAATATCTATGATACTTTAGGGGTAAAGTGGACCAAAACATAAATCTTAACCAAATTTTCAATTTTCTAAGTATAAAGGGCCCATAATTCCGTCCAAATGCCAGTCAGAGTTACATAACTTTGCCTGCACCGTCCCCTTATGATAGTTCATAAATCTTGCAAGTATGAAAGCAATAGCTTTGATACTGTAGGAATAAAGTGGACCTAAACACAAAACTTAATCAAATTTTCAATTTTCTAAGTATAAAAAGGGCACATAATTCTGTCAAAATGCCAGTCAGAGTTACATTACTTTGCCTGCACAGTCCCCTTATGATAGTTAGTAAGTGTTGCAAGTATGAAAGCAATAGCTTTGATGCTTAAGGAATAAAATGGACCTAAACACAAAACTTAACCAAAATTGTCAATTTTCTAAGTATAAAAAGGGCACATAATTCTGTCAAAATGCATGCCAGAGTTATCTAACTTTGCCTGCCCAGTCCCCTCATGATAGTAAGTAAGTGTACCAAGTTTGAATGCAATAGCATTGATACTTACTGAGAAAAGTGGAACTAAACGCAAAACTTAACCAAAATTTTCAATTTTTTAAGTATAAAAAGGGCACATAATTCTGTTAAAATGCACGCCAGAGTTATCTAACTTTGCCTGCCCAGTCCCCTCATGATAGTAAGTAAGTGTACCAAGTTTGAATGCAATAGCATTAATACTTTCTGAGAAAAGTGGACCTAAACGCAAAACTTAACCGGACGCCAACGCCAACGCCGACGCCGACGCCAAGGTGATGACAATAGCTCATATTTTTTTTCAAAAAATAGATGAGCTAAAAATGAAAATAACGTTCCTTAGTACGTTATGTGGACTGAACAACTAAGCTGAGACAAGCCTTTACAAACATGCATTAAACATTTTTTCCAAAAACAAGGATAATAGAGTGTTGTGTGACCTGAACCTACTAATAATACCATGAATTCCATGTATACAGCATTGTATTGCACATCAGCTTGGGAGAATTCACAACATACAAACAATGCAAAAAATGCTTAAGAATGTTATATTTAACACATGTAATAAGGGCTAGAAAGTTCAAACTTTGATTTTAATAGTTAATAAAACCACTGGATTTATACATTTTGCATTTTATTTAGAGCAGCAACGAATTGGCTATTGCTTGAACTCATTGGATGTCAAACATCATGTACTTAAATATTTCCATTTGATTATTTTTCTTTATTCTTTGCCTATTTTGGTGTGTAATGCATCATGGATAGCAGAAATATTTTCATACAGTGAAACTCGTTTAAAAAAAAAAAGCCTGTAAAAATCAGACTCCAATTGTTATAGACAGGCTTTATTGGTCAAATAAATTTCAAATAACAAAATAACTTAATAAGCTGAACCTAGTCTGTATGCTGAAAAAAGTATCACAAATTTGATAAACATTAATAACCTGGATACACCAAATCAGGTTATAACATAGATACATGATTACAGCCATAGTGACGGTCTATTTACAAATTTGAGGAAGGAGTGACTTATCCCTCAGCTGAAATTAGGGAGAAATGAGGCAACTTAAAGAAGAAGTGGTTTCTGTTAAAGGGGCCTTTTCACAGATTTTGGCATGTATCCAAGTTTGTCATTTATTATTTATTTTAAATGCTTTATATTGATAAATGTAAGCATTTGATCTAAAAAGCTCCAGTAAAAAAACAAGAATAAAATTAAAGAAAAGAAAAAAAAGTAACCCACAACTGGGCTCGAACCACTGACCCCTGGCGTAAAAGTCTATCGCTTACACCACTTGGCCATCCGTGCTAATACAATAGGTGATGTATTTTATACTTTATATAAGCAATCCTCGTAGTATCGCAAAATATAACAACAACAACAGAACTCTCCAAATTATTCATCGTTTCGCGTTGCACCGCTTTATAATTTTCAGGATTTTAAATCGTCAAAAGATGCATATAATGGATATTTTAGAGCATGGTAAATATTACTGTTTCTTCACAAATATCATAACTACTACGAAAATTTGCGAATCTGAAACATTTTATTTTTATTTTTTCAATTTACCAAAACGTGAAAAGGACCCTTTAAGCCTTTCATCAAATTTTTACTTGTTATATGCCTCGCATAACACCATGCCCATCATCATTAATCATAAACAACTACATTTAACAGTTTGGGGGATAAATAAACAAATACAAACAGACACACTTTAGTGTTAATGTTATGTTATTGATGTATATAACTGAGTTTAATTGACATATATTTAAGCACAAATATTTGTTGTATGTTATATTTATTAAGCCTCATAACTGCTGAATAATAGAGGTTGAAATGAGTGGTTGATTTCAAAAGGCTCCCTTTTATTCATTTAAAGTCATACGGGTATAAACCTACATTTTTTCTTAATTACAATGTATTTGTCATTTGTTTATTATTAAGGTACATTTACAATTTGGATTTTTTTCACCTGTTTAGGTGTATTAACTGATATAAAGACTCCCTTGTAAATTTGAACCAATTTAACATTTACACAAATTTATATTTTATATTTTTTACAAACATTTGTTTTAAATATACAAAATCATTAGAAATCTAATTAAACAGCAGAGATTCAAAATCTGACCTTAAAATGAGCCCACTATATACATGTATTGCAAGTGATAAGAAAACATTTACTTCAGCAGAGGTTATGTCTTCCTATTTCCTCATGCTTGAGTATTCATTTCATGGGACATTTAACTCTGCAAAACATACTTAAATAGCACACTGCATCATCTATGAATAATTTCAAGACGTTTAATGGTTCCTGACTGTCCATTTCAATTTTAAGTTTGCACAACCTGTTTATGTGGCAACTAATGGCAGAGACTCCATTTTCCAGCCACATCACATCACATTTTATTTGGTCAATTTCTGGCTCAAACTAAATCATAAAAATGAGCAGAAGTCAATGTATGTAACTAACGTGGGAAGTTAACTTTTCTTTTCCAAAGTTGTTAAAATTATCAAAGTTATTGAAGTAATCACCCACTTTTCCATAATACAGCAGAGCCCTGTTAGAGGCTGAAATGAAATAGAAAGAAAAAAATAATATTCATTGATCACTGGCAGTTTCATTTGACTCTGCATTCAAAATATCATACAAGTTTATGTTGTAATATCATTTTGCTATTGGTCCTTGATCTTTATATAACTGAGATCTCCTGATAATGTACCTGTCTGTGATGTAAGCAAAGTGTGAGCACACTGAGGGCCGTATCCGCTGGCAACCACTTTACGAAGTGATGAGACCACCTGTAGGATCAAATGAAGATCAACTTGACTTGATGTCATAGTCACTGCAAGAAAAAACATTAACCCATTTATGCCTAGTGGACTCTTCCCATCCTTCAAAATTGGATCTATTTATTTCCAAAATTAGGGATGTCTAGTATATTTATTTCCATATTTAGAATATTTCTTACAGAAATTTCTATAAGCAAACAGCACAGACCCTGATGAGACGCCCCATCATGCGGCATCTCATCTGGGTGTACGCTGTTTGCCAAGGCCATTTTTTCTAGATGCTAGGCACAAATAGGTTAAACATGTGGAGATGGAGTAGTGATGAAAAGGTCCCAGGCAGACATAGCCAAAAGCATGGTATCTTAGATATCTTGCAGGACCCGGACTGGGATTCATCTGACCGAAACATCAACATACAAACATATATGTCGCAAGACATTTGCAAAGTTAAGCTTGATTTTGTTCGGCAACAATTCAGGAGCTGCATTAGCACTCAGTGTTTTTCTAAGCCAATAAGTTGTACGGTTACATGTTTGTTTTGTTAATTTACACCAGCAATTGTCTTTGTATAGTAACAGACTAACAGTTAATATATTGAGCAATATCTTGATCAGTAAATAAAGGCTGTTTTTAGCAAATTTATTATTTTAATCTATAAATTTTAAATGCAATTATTGTGTGTACATAGATTCAATCTTCTAATTTGAACAGTTGTGCATTTTTTTCCAGTGCATAATTATAAAGACCATTCTTTTTACATTTGACTGACAATTAGGTCAGCCATCAGTAGATTGAACAGCTAGCTGTCTTTATTTATATAGAGGTCAAGATCTTTTTAATTTTCCCACGCACCTAAGTCCTTATGTAATTTTCATTTGCTGGTTTAAGCAAATGTGTAGTATTTGAACAAGAATAGATTACTTTATTTAAATGTTTGTGTTTTATGTATCAACATGAAATGTAATGTCAGGAGCCATTTTTCCCCAAAGAGGAAGTATGTTACAGGGTATTCACACACACTAATCTGCTAATGACTACTATCCCTTATTCTCATAGTATCAGCCCACCTCATGATATCGTGATTTTAACGAAAACCCTCAACAAGTGCTGGAAAGTTTTGTGGGTTTTTTTCATTTTTTTTTAAGTTTTAATTTATTTGATGGTTATCCATGACTATTACCACAATCATTCTCATGATTCCCCGTGTTTGCTGGAAAGAAGGTCATGTTTATTCCAGGTTGAAGCTATGATTTTTCAATTATGTTACACAAGTTTTTAAATGGATTAATAGAAGCTTATTCAAATGTTTTTTGTATGCTGCTTATTTTTTAATAAAATGTAAACATATTTTAAGAACAACACGAGCAAGAGTTTAGTTTTTTCCATTAAGATACTATTTTTAGAACAAGCACATGCAAATAGTAACAAACCATCAGAAGGGCAGATAATATGAGATCCATTGTATGCTATATGCTTGTTGAGTCCTGGGTTATTTTCATAAAATTGTTAATTCACAAATATTTTATAAATATATGACTACGAATCATTATAAATATAATAATTAACCTTTGGTCTTTATATTTGTTATTTTTTCATATGTTAATCGTCTGTAATAATAATAAATAATCTATTGTGTTACTAGTTTCGAACCGCCATCTTGAAAATAGGTTTCTTGTTGAGCCGTGCTTTCCGATTGACTATTCCAATTTCAAGATTTGCATACTATATATAGCCTAAACAAGAGCACCGCATAACGGGTGCCACGCTAGGCTGTGGGTGCAGTTTTGAATAACTGAAAGCTTGTGAGAATTTATTTTTTTAAGAGGTCACAGTGACTTTGACCTTTGACCTAGTGACCCAAAAATGGGTGTGGCATGTAAAACTCATCTGGGTGCAGCTACATATGAAGTTTCAAAGTTGTAGGTTGAAGCACTTTGAGCCACTTTTAGAGCCAATGTTCAAAACCTTAACACAATGTTAAGGTTTTAGCACGACGGGGACATCAGACGGCGGACGACGAGCTGGCTATTACAATACCTGGGGTTTTCTCCGAAAACAGCCGAGCTAAAAATGACATTGAAGGGGAGGGTAATTTTCTGTGAAAAAATGTTAACAGACGATAAAGTATGGAAAATATTCATAAATAAATGATATTGTGTTACTAAGGAACCCTATATGAACAATTTGTAAGAGGAAATAGTTGATAACAGCTCCGATGAATTGCAATATTGACCTGTTTTTGTCACATTTTTGATCAGCAAAATGATGGTGACCTGGTCAACACTTTTTCCATACCGACTGCATAATGTGGGAATGTTCTATCACATAGTCTCACGCAATCTCTATAACCACAACTCTAAAAGAACCCACACGACTCAACAAAAAACTACCATACATGATACAGATTACTTCAGGGAGCCAGTATTTTGTCAAAACAACGCCGATTTAAATGCAGGTTTCGTTGTTATGTCATGTTTTTTGTATTTGTTCATTCCAAAATTCATATGTTTTAATTAAAAGGGCCGATACTACGGACTGACATGCTAAACCAATAAAGATGTCTAATTATTGGGACTATATTATTGTTAGCCTCAGGCACTTGATGCAATCAAGCTAAATACGATAAATATCATATTCAAGTCAGTTCAGAGCACTCGCTTATAAAGAAGAGGAATTACTCGAGATTGTGAAAATACAGCCTGAAATATGACGTTGACAAAACAAAGTCAGTCACTTTAGGGCCAGTCTCACTATGATGCCGGTTCTCCAGGGGGGATGAATTGGAGACAACCAGGGATCCACCGGGAAAGTATAAAAATGTTAAATACCTCCGGGAGTCACTGGGAAGGACCAGCAACGACCAGCACGGCACCGGGAACAACCGGGATGGCACTGGGAACAACAAGGACGGCACCGTAGCTCCACCAGGGCCCATACAGACCCAGGCAGAGCTACGGCAACACCCTGGTTGTGGCTGGTGTTGCCCCCATGGAGCCCTCGTGTATGCCGGCAGAGTCCTGGTATAGCTATGGTACATCGGTAAACCGGCGCTCTGCAGGGAAGTCAACGGCATTCACCTGGGCTCCATCTGGGCATTACCGCGACAACCAGGGTTAAACCAGGGCGTTGACGTAGCTCTGCCGGGGTCTAATAGCCCCGGTGAGTGCAGGTGGAGTTATGGTAAACTGGGGGCATTGTTGGCTCGGGTACTACATATATGTACCCAGGGTACTCTTAAACTATACTTACCGTAAAAACGCAGTCATAAGTCGAGATTTTTTACCTCCAAAATTTGATTAAAAAACCGGTATCGACTTATGAGGTGGTCCATGAAAAAAATAATGAAATTCCATGAAAAAAAATAATGAAATTCGACGAAGATTGATCCCCGCGGCAATAGTTGTTGTTGTTGTATAAAAAAAGCATGTGTATAGCTCCGCCTTTGAAACTGTTTCAGAGAAAAAGGTGGAGTTAGCGGTCTCTTGGGTATGTCAATCATTGTTAAAAAAACACGTTTTACCGAGACACTAATCAATTGTTTTGACAGTCAGATTAAAAGTACAAAGATTGGATTACAGTGATAATATTGTTTCATCGGATTAAAAGCGGAAAATAGTTTGTGGATAATTACTAGCGTGGATTATTGAGTGCAACCATTTATTAATTAGATAAACAAAAACACAACTGGACTTACGATAAATCTTTGAATATGCCTGGCAAACGCGAGTTTCGAGGAATTTTAATGTGCTATGAAGGTAACATTTATCCGCCCATTAAATGTGTTGTGTATATTACAATGTACATAAGATCGTATTGTTTAAAGTTTTCTATGTTGTTTTCTATGTGGTTGATTATGCTTTGCTTGTCTATATTGAAAAATATTATTTTCCATTTCCACAATAAATCGTATTGAATATATTAAACGAAGTTTAGAATACATGTGTTGGCTTTGACTACGTTCAACAGTTCCACAGTGACGTCATGTGCAATATATAGAATACTACCGCAACTTCATGTACATTTAAAATGGCGTCCGTTTATGAAACTTGTAAACAGAAAATTTCTGACTCGACTTATGAAGCTAACATACTCAAAATCTCCAATTTTGGTACCAAAGTATACCCCCCGACTTATGAGCCGTGTAGACTTATGACTGCGTTTTTACGGTACATGTAAATTACCCCGGGTACGGTAAATATACTTTAACGTACCCGGTCGATATTAGAAAGTACCCGAGTTGTTTTCCCGCCCAAAATCTGATGTCGTAAAACACACTATTGATTACTATAAAACGATATTGTTTTTATCTGACACAAACTTCTCTTATAAAACAAGAGGGCCATGATGGCCCTAGTTTGCTCACCTGAGAAGAGTGGGTTCATTCAATCTTTACCAAACATCAAACTTGACCTAGATATTGTCCAGACAAACATCCTGGTCAAGTTTCATCATTATTGAACCAAAACTCTGGCATATGGAGTGTTTTTGTTTTTGTAAGATTTGACCTGGTGACCTATATTTTGAGTTGACCCCCTATTACCAAACATCAAATTTTGCTTAAAAAAATAAATATTATGACCAAGATTCATAAAATCTGAAACAAAATTGTGACCTCTAGAGTGTTTACAAGGTTTTTGTATAATATAATGAAAATTTGGACAATCTAAGGGCAATAATTATGGCATCAATTATGTGATATATATAAAACCAATCTTTTTACCAAGTTTTATGATGATTGGGCAAAAAATGTGATTTCTAGAGTGTTCACAAGCTTTTTTTACTATATAAATATAAGAAAACTGCCCCCATGGCAGCCATGTTATTCAACTGATGGGAACCATTTTTTAACTCAACTCTCATATCAAGGAAACAAATGTTCTGACCAAATTTCATGAAAATTGGGCCAAAAATGAGACTTAAAAATGTTTTCACTATATATAGAAAGAGAGAAAAATGCCCCGCCCACTGCCGGCCATGTTTATTCACCGATCTGGACCATTTTCGAACTCGTACGAGATATCAATAAAACCAATGTTTTGACCAACTTTCATGATGATTGGGCAAAAATTGTGACTTTTAGAGTGTTAACAAGGTTTCTATATAGCCAAATAAGGAAAACTGCCCCCCCCCCTGGCAGCCATGTTATTCAACTGACCGGAACCATTTTTAAACTCAACTCTCTTATCAAGGAAACAAATGTTCTGACAAAATTCAGTGCCCCAGATAATTATTTCGAAAATAGGGTTTTCACCCATTGATTTTGAAAAATAGGGTGATTTCATTCTTGAAATAGGGTGAAACGAGTTTTCAAAATGCATACCTTAAAATTAATTCTGCTTTACTTCTGTATAAGCTGCACACTTGCATTGATTCAGTAAAACTGTAAACTATTATAATTTACTTTAATAAACAGATGTTTCATAATATCTTTAAACATTGAAACTTTCCATAATATAAACTTAAAACTTAAAAAAAAAAAATCGATAACATGAATGATTCGGCACTTATTGGCTCTTGCTATCTTGGTTTGAAAAAGTTTGCGATCGACTGATATTTTGTCGCAACAATCGCGCACGTCTTTCGATCACTCTTTGACATTATTATTAGGCATCGTAATAGAAACTGAAAGTACAGACGCTTTACAAATACATACACAATGAACAACAGATTCAGTTAGATTGAAAATGATGTATGTCGCCGTAAATAATTTGGTCAGACGCTTTATTAAACTATGAAATCTAGTCCGCAAAGCGTTTGAATAACTTTGTTTTCCTGCTCTGTCATCCGGGCGCTTGCTAAATGAAAGTGTTGCCGCTATACGATAATAATTCCAAAGAAAAAATACTGAAAATGAGCAAATGATTTGATTGAAGCTATTGTATGGTACGCATCATATTTGATGAATTTGCGTAAAAGTCAAATTAGTTGCGTTTTCAATACGCATGATATTGTATTTCTTTGCGTTTTTAAACATTTAAATAGGGTGAAAAACGCAGATACGCAGCTTATCTGGGGCACTGCAAAATTTCATGAAAATTGGGCCAAAAATGTGACTTCTAGAGTGTTCACATTTTTTCACTATATACAAATAGAGAAAAATGCCCCGCCCACTGGCGGCCATGTTTTTTCACCGATCCCGACCATTTTGTAACTCGTCCGAGATAGCAATAAAACCAATATTTTGACCAACTTTCATGATGATTGAGCAGAAATTGTGACTTCTAGAGTGTTTACAAGTTGTCTATAATAAGGAAAACTGCCCCCCCCCCTGGCAGCCATGTTTTTCAATTGACCTGAACCATTTTCGAACTAAACTCTCATATCAAGGAAACAAATGTTCTGACCAAATTTCATGAAAATTGGGCCAAAAATGTGACTTCTAGTGTTCACATGTTTTCACTAAATAATTATAGAGAAAAATGCCCCGCCCACTGGCGGCCATGTTTTTTAACTGATCTGGACCATTTTCAAACTCTTCTGAGATATCAATAAAACCAATGTTTTGATCAACTTTCATGATGATTGGGCAAAAATTGTGACTTCTAGAGTGTTTACAAGGTTTCTCTATAGCCAAAGAAGGAAAACTGCCCCCGCCCCCCCCCCCCCCCCCCCCCCCCCCTGGCAGCCATGTTATTCAACTGACCGGAACCATTTTCGAACTCAATTCTCATATCAAGGAAACAAAATTTAATGTTCTGACCAAATTTCATGAAAATTGGACCAAAAATGTGACTTCTAGAGTGTTCACATTTTTCACTATATACAATTTGAGAAAAATGCCCCGCCCACTGGCAGCCATGTTTTTTCACCGATCTGGACCATTTTCAAACTCGTCCGAGATATCAATAAAACCAATGCTTTTACTAACCTTCATGATGATTGGGCAAAAATTGTGACTTCTACTAGAGTGTTTACAAGGTTTCTCTATAGCCAAATAAGGAAAACTGCCCCGCACACTGGCGGCCATGTTTTTCAACAGACCGGAACCACTTTTTAACTCTACCTACATGTCATTAAGGCAAACATTTTGACAAAGTTACATGAAGATTGGGCATGAAATGTGACTTCTACAGTGTTCACAAGGTTTTTCTTCTTTTTTTACCTAGTGACCTAGTTTTTGACCCAGCATGACCCAGTTTTGAACTTGATCGAGATATCATTGGGACAAATCTTCTGACCAAGTTTCATGAAGATCGGACATGAAATGTGGCCTCTAGAGTGTTTACAAACCAAATGTGGACGACGGACGGACAGACGGACAAAGACCGGTCACAAAAGCTCACCTGAGCAATCAGGTGAGCTAAAAACTGCATCAACATGCATTTTAAGTATGAGTTCCGATAATAAACAGGTCATTTAACAGAAAATTGACATATATGTCGTTGGCTATCTTTTTTTAAATTAATTATGTTGACTTCATTTTAGTAGCAATAACCAATGATTTTGAAAATTGACATAAACCCAGTAAAATTTTACATTTTCTGATAGATATTAGTAAACCATTTCCAAATATATATGGTTTGTCTATCTTACATTGTTTAAAGTAATGTTAGTGAATGCGGAAACATTGAAAAATCCCTTGTGTAAAAATTGTCAATTTTCATTTTTTTCAAAATAGTCAACCTGGGTGTATAATTTGTTTAAAATAATGATTTAAGAACACATTTTTTATCCAAACTTTTAATAATTCATTACAGATACATTTCAGCTATGTTAGATGTCCTTGCAATTGGATGGTCCGGCAGGATTCTGGTCTGAAACACGTTACCCCCCACCAACGCAGGACCCAAAAATTCCTGAAATAGACGATAAAAAGTTGATTTTTCTAAATTGCAAATTTGCATGTGATTCAATATCACAGTTGAAATTATGTACAACAAAACAAGAATAAATGTTGAAAAAATAAAAACTTATTTGGTTAGTATAAAAAAAAAAAAACATTATCCAAAACATGTACAACTGCCCCACCCACCCAATACAAATGTGATACAACCTGGTATTTAAGAAAATTTTCAAAGTAATATTATTTCTCTTAAACAAAATTGTATTTATGAACTGGCAGTTAAATTGAACAGGAAAAACACTTACGGTTGAATATGCAGCCAGTAATCTGAATTCTTATCCAGAATTATGATATGTCGGTTGATTAGGAATGGCAGCACCAGGAATTCTGAAAGATCGACAATGCATTGCTATATTAAATCTTACATACTTTTGTAAGATGAAACAGAAACACTATTTGTTAGAATAGTTTAACACACACCTATTCAAAAAAAGTAAACATATAATAAAATAATTTAAAAAATATTATAATAATTACTGTAAGAAGTTTCGAACTCATAATATGCGAATGTATGTAACAGCTCAATATCTTTAAACAACTTCTTGAATTTAGTAAATAATTGTTGATACATTAATTAAGAGCTTGTTTTCTTCATGAAAGGAACTCCAAAGATGCTGAAATATAATAGTGCACTGCATGCAAATATTAATTAAGTGATACTGACAAACTGAAAGAACAGATCATTTAACCGAAAATGTTTTCTACAAGCTTTTACTGATTCAATGTTTTTTTTTCAAAGTTTGCTATAAAAATCATGCTGAGATCAAAATTAGCCAATTGTAAGGGCAATTAAAATTTCATCTTTTAATGTAGCACCATATGATAAAATAACTGGAATTCCTTTGCCAAATGAAGTAACTTCCAATTTAATTTTAATAGTAATATTAAAATTAATAATAAGATGCAGTCACACATACTGTTTGTAAAAAAAGGCTGTTGAACAACTTGTCTTTCACTGGAATATTCCTGTCAACCAAAAGGTGAAGGTGGTTGTGTCTCCTCAGAGTCCGATATCTATGCAAATGAATAGAAATAAACATATTTTTGTCATCATACTTACAAATTACATTTCCGACAATAATATTATTTCTTACAGTAGGGGCCTATGTATATTCTGTATTATTAAATAATTAAGTTTAAATTCAGGATATAATTGTTAACCATCAAATTCAATGTCTTCAACATGCAACTGCTTAAAATGTTACTTATCACATTGTAACTGTGCTCATGTATTTGTGAACTTCCATCATAATCACTGTCAAATAGATCTTTGTCAGTCATGTTCTCTATAAAATAAAAAATAAATAAAATAAAATTTCAATACCGGTATGCACAAACCCTGCGACACATAATAACAGAGTCTTAGCATTGCATTCTCAATTTTGCAAAGATTAATTCTAGAACCTAACCTTTATATATAATAATATCCATTTATTTTGTGTATATTAATCATGTATGGTGGACGAACCAGTTATCGAACACCTAAGAAATTACGTTCAATTACCTTAAAATTGCAACACTTAAAATGACAAAAACATTTTGTTTTAACTAATGACTATCAGTTCAATCATTGAATGATTTATCTGTAAAGTTTTCCAGCAAACTACCTTCAAGAATTCATAACAATGATTCCCTGATTATTGTCACCTCTAGCAGACAAAACAAAATGGCGGCCGATGTAAACATGACCTATTACCCGACACTTCATAAATACTACTCCAGTATATACAAAGTCACATGACTATCACGTGACCCGGACTCGGCGAAAAAATCTGCGTTTGCTGAAATAAAAATTGCAAACGGAAATATGATTTTTGGTGTGTAAATGCACGTTTTGATAAATGCATTCAAAAAGTAATAGCAAAAAACACACAAAACGGTGTAAATAACAATAAATGCATTCCTTTAACCTGTTTTTGGCGCATTTGTTTCAAGCTAAGTAGGCAAGTAGGTCATGGACTTCATGTGTGACCATTTGTTTATCAATGTGACGTCATGCGCACTTTTGCGCATGTGCATACAGAACCAAAACAAAACGTCCGATATTAGGTGCTGTTCGATAACAGGTACTTACACGATAAATGAAATAAGAACTGAAATTAATTATAGCAGTTTTAATACGTAAACAAAACTAATAATGAGATGGTGTGTGAAATATAATGCTCCCTAAATGTATAATCAACTTAAAACTAATAACGTAACTTAGCTTTTAAGTTTATGATTATGATCAATCACAGAAGTTACATTTTACATTTGTTACAAATGAAGACAAGTCCGGTACGACATGGCGCGGGTACGATCTGGAACAGATTTTCTTTGACATATTTAACACAATAATTTAGGTGATTTAAGTAAATTCATACCTGCATCGATACCAGATGAGACGATTTCTCTTCCTGCTAAACAAATACTGTGTTTATCGTACCGATATCCGTAAAACCGCTCAAAAGATCGCTCCCGAATTCACCGTAACAACAATGTAATAATTCCGCGGAAAGGGGAGTAACTCTACTGAACAGGTATAGTGGTGTTGGAAATAAATAAATATATATTATTTCACGCGCATATACCTGATTCAAATGGTTAGTATTTTTTTTAAAACACAATAATTAATTTATTAAAAGCTAAATTTCAAGTGAATCTGCCTTCTTTCTGCAAAATATTAGCCATCGAATTTTTTACTTTCACTTTTGAGCAATGATTTTTTCTTTTCCGGTCATGGCAAGGTCAGATACCGCTTATTTGGACATATCTCCTCCCACATATGCAAATTTTTCATTTGGATTACTTCTTTTATGCTGGTAGTGAAGCGTTAAAAACACCCCACATTTTTCGGTCAACTTTTTGCCTGAACACCGATTGCGCAATAATTTGCATAGCAGGTGCGTGGTTATTGCTAATTTTAGTACCCGAGCCGACAATGACCAATCGAGCCTTACTTAGTGCATGACAGCCCATAACTTTCAATGAAAGTTCCGCGATAGCCTAGAAACTATATATATGTCTTGCCATTATCTACCAATCAAACAACACACACAAAAACGTATTGAGTGTAATCATACATAATTACATTGTGTTCAAAATCCCTCTTTCAGTGTGTTCGTTTACCATCGATACACACCCTTGGGCGCAGCCATGTTGAAAGACAAGTTACCCTACTGTACATAAGGCAAAATGGTTACAAATCACCGAATGTCTGTATTCATAATTTCACGCGTCTGCCATCTTTTAATGTTAACGCGCATGTAATCAAAGCGCTGAACGCACTCTGTTGCATAATCGTAGACGCAACTTATTTTTCAAAATAAGTATTAACCTTTTTTTCATCGCAAGTTTGAAATGAACACAATCCATTCTCATTTATAAAGAGTGTGTCTTAAACCACCGGTCGAGATGAGATGTGTGTGCACCGCTTATCATCCTATTAATGTTATGGCGATAACAAAATAAAATCAACGTGTCCCTTTTTTGACGATCCGAAAGCATAAAAAGTATGATGAAAATGGTATAATGAGAAACAAATATAGAATAAAATTTGCAATCACCATCATCCCTGTACAAAACTTTTGATGTTTGACAACTATTATACAAATTCAAAATAAACATTAAGATAGTTGATGAAAATGAATAATAAATAAAACTGCGAGCAATACCTTTTACTCACGAATAAGGAAGTCATAACGACAGCCCTGTTGACCAGTGATTTGTGGTTGATGCATAACTTGTTACCCTAGCAGTTCACACGGTGTCAACCAGTCTCTGACCTTAACATCTGTATAGAACACTAATGCGCTTTTTCGGCATAGCTGTTTTAGCGAGCTCGACCTTTACATAACGCCAGAAGACACGAACCGAATGTTTCATAGGCTGATTCAAGTGAAATCCTCTGAAATTTGGCTACATCACTGTGTCTGTGCACAGCGTAAAGGATGTAGGTACTATTCAGTGTAACGAATTCTGGACTACTCTCTGCATGTTCAAACAAAACAAATTGTGGCCCAGTTATAATAACGCGTTAAAATCCATCTGGTAGAATTTCAGGTCTGTACTTGGTCACTAAATCGTCAGGGGAATACATAATTGACCATCGATAAACACAGTTTTGCTTCCAATATGAGAAAACAAACACTTCCGAGATAGTATAGTATCACTATAAGAGGAAAATCGTTTATTTATCTAACCACAAATGTTTGCCGGACTCGGTCATTCGTTTGGTAATCGTTCCTGAACGCCTGGATAGGCTACCCTTATTTGCCAATTTGCAATATTTGCAATTTTGAATTCAGTTCTGTATCAAAAACAATTGTGCTAAACTGTGCAATTTACAATTCACAATAAGACCCGCTTGAGGCAAAAATGGGTCTTATGTCATATGCGCCCATCACATTTATAGCCAGCCCAGCTTGCGCATCTCTCAATCTGGTCAGGAAATACATAATAAGACTATAACACACTGAGTGATTTTTTAGCAGACAGCAACGCCTCTGACCAGACTGCGCAATGCTGGCCGAAACGCCATAAGACCCATTTTCAAATGACGCGGCTATGAACGTGTGATTTACATTTTTCATAATAAGCCATGTGATGATGCATATAATGTGAACTCCCGTAGTATTTTTTTAATTATACTAATGCGTGGTTTGACTATAATAACACATATTTCATACGGTGAATATGCGACATACAAGTGAAAAAAAACACAATAGTTAAACTTTTGTTTTCAATTTAATTGTTTACAAACGTAAATCTCAAACTGTATTTCAAAGTCAGTATTTACGACGAGTATCTTTTGAAAACAAATTTCTTGTTCCATTTAGTTGTTGTTGTTTTTTTATATTCGGTTTTAGCGATAATTAAGCATTTTTGCCATTGACTATCGTATACTTGTTATTGTTATTGGTGAACCCATGTTCAACGATATATCAATTGAGAACTACGAATATAAACAAACTTGACCTTATGTTATTGCGTTGTTATCACCCGTGCAATTGAAAAGACAGGAGAGATAGCCTCTACCTATCTGGAACAAAATAACTTTTCCCAGACGTATCAAATCAGGAACCTGTACATATAGTTCCCTGATCAAATTTAACCCCGCTGTGCTAGCAAGCACTATCAAAGAGGTAACGTAACAGACGCGCGATAGTGTGTTGGGCTCTCGACTATACTTGTCGTTCAGCAGTAGTTTTATTTTACCGTATCTTTTAATAGCCTCAGATGACCTGTGCTGCGCAAAAATACCACGTGATTAAGACGCAGCAAATAGTGGACTGTTTTAATAATTCATAAACATTCTCTTCCGCGGCACGTATAATTCAAAAATTGTTTAATGGTCTGTTTCTGTATACGCTCCGTTAAAAAATATTCAATTTCATACGATATTCACATTATGTGTCAATTTGCGAATGAATATAGTTTAAGAACTGAAACCTCTGGCATAAATTATATAAATTATAAATTAAATTATAATAATAAATTATTATATATATACGGTGTACTATAGGTCGCCGTGGTGTAATGGATATGGTGTCCGCCTAGCGACCGGGAGGTGACGGGTTCGATCCCCACCGTGGGAGCGTTCTGTAGATCTCCCCCAAAGACACCAAGTACTGGTTCTAGGCCCAGGAAACGGACTCGAGAGCGTTTAAATAAGCCTAAGGCTTTCGATGCAATCGAGCTAAAATAAATAGGTTTAAACTAAATTATATAACTCTTTCTCGGCGCGGACTCGGCAGTTATGAGGTTTATCGTACCTAACAAAAACAAGCTTGAAAATCGTGTTAATAACCTTTCTTGTTCGCTAGCGAACAACTAAAAATGACTCTCTTTGTGATTAGCCTTTGCTATATTGAATGTTGTACTGTTTATTGTTGTAATGCAGCATACAAAAACTAGATCTAGTTAGGTCCTTTGTTTATCAGCAACTCACACAATTTCGCTTGAATACGATTGCATAATAACTTAAATTAAGTTTCATTGAATTTATGTTTTAAAATGAACGAGTTTTATGTGTGTTTTAATTCCAGGCCGTTAGCAATAAGATATATCTCTCTCTGTAAATCACGTGGTTGGTTATGAAGGCAGGGCTATGCTGGTTCCAGTCAAATCTCTACGCGGAAGTTGGTGTCCAGTTTCGATCCTAGTTGCATGACCTGCTGCATGTTTTGAACAAATTGAACGACCACTATGCAATGTTAAATACAAAGTATTAAACATATAGTTTTCTTTCTTGTTGCCAAATAGAGCACCTCAGAAAATTATTGTTTCCAATAAGCATTTTTTTATTTAATTTACTGATATTAAAGATAGCTTGCCTACAATTTCTTAAATACAAATACACAAGTTATAAAGAAAGAGATATAACTTTTTTAATTAGGATTATACAATTCCAACTTGTACAACTTTATACCATAAGGACAAACAGGGGTGGGGGGGGGCATGCGTATCTTAGAGCTGATTGCGTTTAAGTGAGGTTAGATGGAACTGACTTACGAAATGGCGTAGTTTTCATGATTTTAACAAAGGAATTGCGTGTTTTTTCACCAGGTAAGCAACTTTATTTTTATATTTATTTTGTAATGAATACTCCATTCCGGCTCTACGGCGTTTGTGCTTCCCTCGGTTTGTTGTTTCATGAATCAAAAACAGTTATTGAAGGAAAACCATCAAGAACTGTGTTGTTTAATAAATGGACCTTCGAGATTTTTTATGCATGCACATATAATTTTCTCTTATAATAAAGAGTATTTGCGCATATGTACAGTAAAATATATATTAAATCACGATTATTTTATTTTTCTCGACGATATTTTAATGTCGAATTATTCATTTATTACCAAATTATATTGGTTTAAACCCCTTTTCTGGAATGAATTTCGCATAGATACGCATGTTTTAAATAACTTTTTCTTATTGGAACTCAATATTTAACATTTTTCATAACTTCCCAGTTGATCCAGTATGTAATATTATGATGAATTGTTCAGTTTTAAGTCCAAAGCTCAAAGGCGACATAAATATTAATTTGAATGTTTTCTCACATACTTAACGCTAATATCCGGTGTGCGTTATTTACTGTATTTGAAGGTATTTTTACACAGTAAAATTTTTACAAGTTTGTTTTGACTTATATGAACATACTTATGTTTGAATATGCCTAAAACGGAGTACTATGCTTACTATTTTAGGTAACATGTATCCAGTTACGGACGTTGATGATGCCATGGTTAAACAGAAAGCGTTTCTAAGTGCGTGCCGCTTGAGAAATCGAAAGGTACACGAAAATCCACCCATAAAACACAAACAGATAACGTCCACGCCGGTTAAAAAAAAACTTAAAATATACGTGCAATATAAGTGGAATGAAAAACCAAAAAGGAGTAAAACCGGTTTGATAATATAACACGGTATATGAGAAAGCAGTACTTTTATTATTGCCATTAGGAATACATGAAGAGATTACAAATACCTGACGTTAGCTTAGAAGATGCATATCCATGATACCAGTGGTTAGTTAAAAAAAAACATTAACTGTTTATTTAATACAATGGCATTTAACAAGTTTCGTCACAATCATACTGAGACATTTGATGTAACACATATTGGACGACCTATTTATAAATAAGACCTGTAGATAGGGAATATATCATTATCGCAACAGGTGAACTTGTATTGGATGGAAGATTTTGCAAATGCAATACACGATATGATTTCAGTAAAAGTGATCAATAATGACAATATATACATTTTTTATTTATCTTGTATACGTCACTATGTGAATACCCGGTACATATTATTTAAAGCGGTTGTATTGAGAAAATAATATATGGATTCATCCAGAAACGTAATTTAGTGTGTTCATAACATCTCCTGCCAATTTTAAGTATATGTTAATATATCCAATGCATGACGAATTCATTCCGACCCAAAATATTTTTTTATCATACAGGTAAGTTCTAGGTACACTTGAAAATATATGTAGAAAAATCGTGGGCAGAAATGATGTTGCACAGATAATATTAAAAAACGTTAAAACTAGCATCATAGCATACGAACGAAAAGTTTGATTAAGTTGCACTTACAGCAATTGACTTGTCTTTGTAGAAAGGGGGTTAAACAACATATTTTGGAAATAATTTATTTATAAACAAAAAACGTTGGGAAAATAAAATAATAGTGATATTTGATATATATTACTGTACACACAAATACTGTTTATCATAAGACAAATTATAACAGTACATC
Source organism: Dreissena polymorpha (assembly GCF_020536995.1). Taxonomy (NCBI): domain Eukaryota; kingdom Metazoa; phylum Mollusca; class Bivalvia; order Myida; family Dreissenidae; genus Dreissena; species Dreissena polymorpha. The sequence goes on from NC_068363.1 coordinate 43,631,909, forward strand.
AAATTACTCGAATGTCACGCTAGTAGACAACAAATTTGTGGTCGGTTTTCCTCCAAACTTTTGTATTCCGCCGTCTACGATCTTGAAACAAAATCACGAGGGGAGCGCAAACATCGTGGAGCCGAAAGGGAGTATTCGTTTTAAAGAAATATCAAGTGGCTACCGAATGAAGGTACACGTTACTGTTTTATGAAAATCGTCAAAATGACGCCATTTTGAAATTCATATCCGACTAACCTCACTTAAGCACAGTCAGACCCAGTATACGCATGCCGCACCCCCCCTCCCCCCCTCCCTGGACAAATGCGTGTAAGTTTGATTCCGATCGTTATACAGTTTATATCTAAAGACGCAAGGAAATAAAGACGGACAGACGATTCCAAGATACCCTCGTTGGTGCGTGTGTGTGTGGGGGGGGGGACAAATCCGTCGTTTAAGTTTTATTTCAACAATGTTCGGATACATAAATATACCATCTAGTCTTAACAAATAAATACAAACACATAACTTGTGTAGACTTAATAGCAATGTAATATAACGAACTGTTCAAAAAATCACGTTCCTGTTTTGAATATGCATTTGCAAAGAATATCGGTCAGCCTTACATTGCTTGGGCTGAGTACTTACCCTTGTCATCGTGGCCTCTCCTGATATAATACATCATCAACTGATACTTCCAGATACAAAACACACGAAAGCATGGCAGAGAAGGAGCCAATCTCCACACAGAGTTGCCGTTCTTTGCTCTCGCATACAATGTCTGCCATCACAAAGAAAATCCTACCAGATTTAGTAGGATTTTATTGTATATGTTTGAGTATTATACTATGAAAAGTAGTATCATTTTCTTTTACATTTTGGAAATAGTGTATAAGTTTAAGTTCATTATAAAAAAATAATTACCTGTATTTTTTAAAGTAAAAATAACAACGGTTTAGTTATTGTACCACGTGGCTAGGCTATCATCACCAGGTTAGTAATGAAGGCAGGGATTTGATCCAGATCACCTGGTTCCTGTCAAATCTCTGCGCGGAGGTTTGGAAGGAATGTGATATTTAATTCATCGAATTGGCTAATCAATTCGATTAAAATTGCGTTTTCATAATGTTCATTTACACAATTATTCTATCTTTTATAATAAAAAGTAAGTATAATGATACTTAAAGTTGAAATCACCAGATTGCAATGCCGAGATTTTGAGACAATCATAGCGTGCGACTTCTTTAGTATTTAGGCTTTAGTATTTAGACGCGTATTATAATATCCAAGTACACGTATTTATTGATGGAAAGTATGAACAAGCTAAATAATTTAACTATTTTCGATTGAAGGTTTTCCACAAACATTTTAGCTCACTTTAAAACGAGTTGCTCACTGTGATAAGTCTATGTCCGGCGTTTTTCGTCGTGTGTCATGAATGTGCGTCGTCAGCTTTAAGCTCGTTACCACTCTGGTTGCAGCAGTTTCGTTCAATCTTGATGATACTCGGTCAAAATGTTTATATTGACAACATCAAGACCAAGTTCGAATCTGGACAACTGGGGGTCAAACACTTTATCATAAGGTCATATCTTAGAAAAACCCTTCTACCACTATGGGATTTTTAAACAGGTGCATGCCTTCATCCTGGTGAAACTTAACCATTGCTTGTGTTAACAATATCGAGGCCACGCTTGAATCTGGTTATCAAAAATAACAACAAGTTCATCAGATCAAATCTTAGAAAAACTTTTTGGCACTATAAATAACTTATTGTTGACTTAGTTTAACTAAAACTTTTTCACATTGTTTATCTCAAGAATATCTTCGCTAAATTCGTATCTATGTCATGTGTGGTCAAATACTAGGTCACCAAGTAAAATCGTAGAAAACCCTATCAAATAATTTGTGTCACTTGTTAATCAATAACGTAGTCTGCATGTTTGCTATGACCATAAGCACATATTTTAATCAGGGCCACGCGAATAAACAAAGTAGGTCATGGGATCAAATCCCGCAGGTGATCACTAAAGGGTCATCATGGCCCTGTTGTTTTTATAATGAGTCAAGAGTGCTTCTATAATCCGCTTATTTTAATATGATGAATACACATCTGTGTAATACATGTCTTGTTTAATTGTCATTGTTTCACTCTGTGAACGCGTCTCTTTAACGACTATGCTCGGACCCAGTAAAATATTTGCTAACAGCCCGAGAAGTGATTGGATATCCAGCAAGGGAGACGACTGTGTTACTGAAACTGAGTGCAATCACAAATGATTAAACTATTTTTCCGTTCTTCATTTTATTTAAATGGATATCTTTGTACATTTAGTTATATTGGTAATGTGATTAAATAATTGTGTTATTTCAAACATCAACATAAAAACTAATTAAGCATTGACCAATGATATACTTTTTGGGAAATCAATTTCTTGAAATTTTCTTCACTTCAGCAAATCTGATAGGATTGTTCAAGAAATTCTAATCTTCATGTGTTGCACTCAATCACATTATTTGAGCCTTAAAAGGCCTTGGTGATAACAAACATTTATAACGCTCATAGACTTGACAATCCTCATTGAACTAAACGTTAAACATCAGAACATACATTCTTCGTGTTTTGCAAGGACTAAGACACGTTCAATTATTGGAAGTGATTGCTAGTTCATTCATGAAATGAACTAAATTGTGTAATATTTCTAACAAAACTAAAGTAAGTGACGTCACACAAAGGTCTCATTCAGCGCCATGGACGTCATGCCCATAGTGTTTGCTTCGGGGTTCAGGACCAGAAAACGTATTTAGGCACGATCTATTCCAGCGCCATAGGCGTCATGTCTACAGTCTTTGCATTGGGGTTCAATGACGTCATATGTTCGTTGGCAAGTTTGTTTTGACGTCACACTAGCGTCTCTTCAAGCGCCATTGACATTATATCAAAAGTCTTTGCACTGGGGTTCAGTTGCGTCATATGTATAGAAGCAGACTCGTTGTTTGCCGTTAGATGGCTGTCAAAAGTCTTTGCACTGGGGTTGAGTGACGTCATGTGTGAAGAAGTAGGCTCGTTGTTGGGTGTCGGATAGCTGTCGGAGTCCTTTGAGACGCCGGATAGCTCCTCCTTTACTTGTGACAGCGTCATTTCCGCTAGCTGGAACATCAGACCGAGGCTTGTCCGTCGACCGACAGCCGATTTTTGTGCACTGAAAATATATGCAGAAGAAGTTTGTTTATAACGTCATGATTTCGCGTCCGCTGAAATACTTTTGATTGCTGTTTTCCAAGTATTTGTCAAATGACTTGAGCAAATAAGTGTGTAATGAAACATTCATTATTTTATTTTAATTATAAAATTATCGGTTCATTTTACTCAAGTTTACATGTATACGTTAGGCCATATGATGTAGTCATAATAGTGTGTTATGATGTATAGAAATACTTGCCCAACATTCTAATATAAAGTATACTGAGTACGGTTTAAATGAATACCGTTTAAACATTTGTACGAATAGCAATATGCACCCTACTTGAGAGCTATTCATAACCTTGAAATTAAAACTAAACTGAGTACCGGTACATCGAACGAACTGCCGTTCTATAATGTTCTACCAAAACTGTTTAACTAATATTAAAGTGATATTTCATTATAAAAAAATTAAATTCGTAAATTAGTGAACACATCCCCTTTAACATTGTTAAACAACATGCTACATTTAAGGCATATTGATAAAAAAAATACGGGTTTAATTTCGGCTTATTTTTTCTCATACCTTTTCAGGTTATATACGTAAATTCCCACTTAAATGAGCATATTAAATAAGATAAATATTTCAAACCTGTATTTAACCTGAATTCTTTATTCTTTTCTTTATTTTTAACGTACATATAGTGAGAATGATCGAATGTAGTAAACATTATCTAAAATAAAATAAAAAGTTAATGATAGAAAAGATGAAGAGAGTAAGTCGGAAGTGGGAACAAACTTGTATAGGGCCCATGCCTACCAGGTGTGTTCACAACAAACCACTTGTATAGGGCCCATGCCTACGAGGTGTGTTCACAACAAACAACTTGTATAGGGCCCATGCCTACCAGATGTGTTCACAACAAACAACTTGTATAGGGCCCATGCCTACCAGGTGTGTTCACAACAAACCACTTGTATAGGGCCCATGCGTACCAGGTGTGTTCACAACAAACAGCTTGTATAGGCCCCATGCCTACCAGGTGTGTTCACAACAAACAACTTGTATAGGGCCCATGCCTACCAGGTGTGTTCACAACAAACCACTTGTATAGGGCCCATGCCTACCAGGTGTGTTCACAACAAACAACTTGTATAGGGCACATGCCTACCAGGTGTGTTCACAACAAACCACTTGTATAGGGCCCATGCCTACCAGGTGTGTTCACAACAAACAACTTGTATAGGGCCCATGCCTACCAGGTGTGTTCACAACAAACAACTTGTATAGGGCCCATGCCTACCAGGTGTGTTCACAACAAACCACTTGTATAGGGCCCATGCGTACCAGGTGTGTTCACAACAAACAACTTGTATAGGCCCCATGCCTACCAGGTGTGTTCACAACAAACAACTTGTATAGGGCCCATGCCTACCAGAGGTGTTCACAACCAACAACTTGTATAGGGCCCATGCCTACCAGGTGTGTTCACAACAAACCACTTGTATAGGGCCCATGCCTACCAGGTGTGTTCACAACAAACAACTTGTATAGGCCCCATGCCTACCAGGTGTGTTCACAACAAACAACTTGTATAGGGCCCATGCCTACCAGAGGTGTTCACAACCAACAACTTGTATAGGGCCCATGCCTACCAGAGGTGTTCACAACCAACAACTTGTATAGGGCCCATGCGTACCAGGTGTGTTCACTATCATCCGTGGACAGTTCGTCTTCTGACACAATAACCGCACTGTCCTTGGATGCGTTCGGTTTGTTTTGGATCATTGCCAATTTTAGTGCCGCCTGATACAGGTGTTGCTTCACGCGTTCTTCTGCTCTGAAAATGCATACAAGAAGTCCGGTCGTCAATGAAGCCAATATATACCGGTACGTGCTTGTATTTTCCCGATGCGCATTGGCTATTAACAGAATGGGTAATCACTCGCCAAAGAAAATGGCAACGTTCATGTCTAGACAGGTTTTTTGCCGCCGTTTAATACCCTTTATTACTTGTATTAATTGTTTAAATGCCACTCACTTTCCAGAAAATTGATTACCGTTTATTTCGTATTTATATTCGCTCTTTATCTCGACTGTACTCGCCGAGAATTTTCTTAGCGGGAGTTCTAATTTTGCGACCCGCTAAGACATTTAAGGTTAACGTGATTTCCACATTGCTCCATTACTGAATAAACGTTGTTGTTGTTGATGATAATTAAGAAAGCAAATGTATCTGTTTCCATTAATGTCTCTATGCCCAGTCCCTTAGAAAGTGAAGGTCGACCAAATTATCTTTATAAACTTTTACGCAGATTTATTCGGAAATTAATAAAGATGTTCCATTAAAAAAACATCCTCATCTATATGCATCATAAGGCCAATATCTAAATATATGTCTGTAAAATTACTGGAGCAAATATGATCAAGCGTAGCATGCTTGTTCAAACAATCGGAATACAAAAAACACGTAAGGTTCGGCATGACAAATAGCGATACGTGGATGCAAATAGCTGTTTACCCCGGTAACCCTAAATAAGACAACACGTGTATTCAATGATAGTATTTTCATAGTGGTTAGTCATTCAAAACCATTCTGAAAGATCTAAGCGTTAAAAACCCAATTATTTCACTGTAGCACTAAAGCTAATCCCGTTACAAAGTTAGTAAGGATGCCTATTTTTGTATTATATTTACGTATATGTAGTCATGTAATCAAGTAAACGTAGGTCAAAAATATTCAACATAAATGAGTTGTTTTCAGGCTGCATCAAGATACGTACATGTTGCCATTGCTGCTCTTATCCTGGTAAGAACCGGAAGTCAGAAATATTCGGTCCTCCTTAAATCGGTCCAGTGACTGTTGCTGAGTCTGGTAGGCGGAGTCTCGGTCCTTGATCGTCTGATAGGCGGAGTCCCGGTCCTTGATCTGAGTCTGGTAGGCGGACACGCCACCGGCACTGGCCTTCGACTCGTCTGAATCGCTGGCTTTTTTGCCGTCACCATGGTTTCTAGCTTTACCGTACATTTGATCGACAGAAGATCCCGGTGCTTCTGGCAATAGTTCATCGCCGAAATGCATAGTTGCCTTCGTAGAAGGCGGTTTAGCAATACATTTACGCTTGGAATGTTCCCTATGACTAGTACCTAATTTTAAAGACGACATTCCTTCCATTGGATGGCTAAATCGGCTGTACGCTGTGTCCGAATTTAATCGCTCTCTGAAATGACTTTCGTTGCAAACGTCATCCAAAAAAGCGTTCATCATTTTAGATTTATAGTCTAGCGGTTTTACAAACAATCGTTCGGATTGTTGTCTGCTGCGACGCGATGAAGTCACGAACTGTCTACGACAAATGTTTTCCGTGTCGGAAACAGCGCCGCGATAGAGGTCATACGTGCAATCGCTTTCAGTGCTCGAACTTGTGCGCGCGCAACTGTGCGAACGGCTTGTATATGAATCCGTTGCTAACGGGAAGTTCCTTCGATTATATTTCACACTATGTCGTTTGTCAAAACAGCAGCTGCAGGATAAATTCGCTCTATGGCGTCTATATTTATGCCTTCGGCGACAGTCGTAAGAATAATGGCTCGGTCTTAGTTTTGGACGTCTGGTTTGATGAGAATTAAAAGAGACATTATTTTTGGACATCGAATTCAATTTTCTGCACGTTTTGCAATTCTCAGACTCAACGGACGCCCATCTGTCCCAGCTCAGCCGCGTATTGGTGCTACTTCCGGGAGCCGACAATTGTCTGGCCTCGTCAACTTCCGGCATCCGGTATCGTTCCAGACTTCCTATGTTATAAAAAGAGGAGCTCTTAGCGCCGAACAGCTTCCGTTTCGTTGATGCCGACGCCCGCGACCGTTGACTAGTCTGGCTTTCGATCGATCCACGATTTGAGCTTCTCTTCACTGTGGACGGATACCCGCTGTCTACCGGTGAAGCCTCCGACGTTAAATACGGTCCAAAGTCCTTAATTTCAATCGCTGTTGCGCCGATGATTTGCTGTTCAACATTATGTTCATTTATTATCTTAACTTCCGGGTAGCAATGTCCGTACGCGTTCAGTTTTGCGTTTTGTGGACTCGTTGAGCTTTCAAAACCGCCGGCGTTCGACGGAGAACCCCTCGTCGGCATTCCTCCGAAAGATGACACTCGGTGCCCGTCGGTAAAAAACGTTTGTCTTTTTGTTTCAAGATCAGGCATATCGGCGCCGTCAGTGAACGAGCGCATTATCCCATGAGGTCTAAGTCCAAACGAAGAATCGCGAGGTAAGGAAAACGAGCCCCCTTTTATACCGCAGGCGTTGAGGTCGCACACGTTGATGGCGGCCATAGAGACGTCCGGATCCTCAATGGACGCCATCCCGGGAGTCACGTTCTCCTCCTTCTGTGAATTATAGGAAGCGAAGAGTTTGAGCGCCGCATGGCAATTCCCTTCGTCTAGAACGGGTGTCGTCTGATTTGAAGTGTCCTGAAGTAGTAAAAAAGATTTATTTGTTTATCAAAAATTAGTTTGAGCATAATCCTTTTATATTCGTTTGTATTGGGCGCATTTTCTCGACAAAACCAGTCATGTGTTTCTTATAAGAACGCTACCCGAGTGGGGATCGAACCGACGATCTCTTGATTACAAGGCGGAGACAACTTCCATGACATCGCTAGTCACTTTTAAATATTACGTCTTTTTCTTTAATAGCACTCACGAAAGCATGTACATACAATAGGCATAAATGAAAGCGAAAGCATGAGACGCGGTCAGGAAAAAAGAAAATTACTGAATGTACCGGTACATAAATTATCGTTTCAGCACTTTCCGCCTAGACCGGATTTTCGTCCAGAAGAAACTTCCTTGAAACAAATTTTCCATAAAGGCAGAAAATGTCGTCCTTGATAAGCTTGTGTGGCCTGCACATGCTAATCTGTGACGACAGTTTATGCATATGAATTAAGACCATTTTTCCGTGAACATGTTTCAACTGGTTTAAAATACATAAAATACAACAAGTATTTAAACTATGACGCAAAATATCCCTTAACGTTCAAAAACGCAATATAATTTAACTTCATCGTCATTGTTGCTAGGCAATGTGTGACGCTAATCGCCACTAAATTAAATGAATATGTAGTTTGCATCTGAATGAAATGTGAAACATAACCATTGAATGAAAGATGATCCACAAAAATGCCCTCCAGTATAATAACGCGACAACAGCACTGTAGAATATTTAATGTTGTGCTACAATAATGAGTGCTACATTGAAATCTAACTGAACATGATACACAACACGCGTTGAAAGAAAAAAAAGAAAACCATGGTGGTATAAAAATAGAAAATAATAAAACATGACAAATACTTGGTTTAGACAACTATTGAACGAGACTATCACAGGAGCATCAAGAAGGTCATGCGTATGAGCAATATCACATATAATTTGTAAGGGGACGACTTATCTTGTTCAGTAAAATGTTCGTGTAGTGATTTTTAGATCCATTTATTTTGCCATATCAATGCTCACACAGCCAAACGCTTCATTTATCGTTTGCCCAGTAAGTAAGACCAAAAAGTTAGAATTTTGATAATGTATCAGCTGTCACTACAAAAAAAGGATTGTGCTCGTATAATAAAGATTTTATATTAAAGGCCAATGTAATTCTAAGATGTCTAAAAGCGAATACTGCCTTAGTACTCCGTCTGAAATATTCTTGTTCAATACTTGCCATAACCTTGTCATGTTATGTAATTTTTTGTTTTTTATAACACATGGATTTTATTATTTTCAATAAGTGTTGTGTTCTTTAAAGAATTTATGGGCGGTTTAATCTAAATGTATATCTCATAATTGTAGCTCTATAAATTCCTTTTCTTTTTGGAAATAAACGTTGGCATGCGAAATCTGAAGCGCAACTTTATGCGCATTTTTGTAATAACTACAATCTACTGTTAAAAAATGCTGGTGAAAACAAGCAATCAAGTACATTATGTTCCATTATTTAATTGATCAATAATATATTTACACGTATTTGACTTCAAACTACTATTTTATAATGATTGGAATGCTCCCACCTAACTGCGAATCATTTTTACTTTTTGCAATGAAGCACACATTTGCAACAATCCTTATACATCGCTCATGAACACAGACAAATCAGGTAGATAAAAAAAACTATGGTAAAATGGTTCAGATAATTTAAAATTGCTTTGAAACTATTATTAATTGTACCTGATGCGTGAACTGAACTTATCAATTGAGGATGGTAATCTAGATGCCACTAAATTCTTTCCGCATGTTTGAAATCATAATTGAAATGCACTCCCGCTTCTGTGTGTAGCGCGTCGATTATGAAAACCCAATAAAATATTGACCTTAAATAATCCTTATATAGTTATAAATATTAAACACCGTGTATATAGATCAATTTATGTTTGTAATACAATATTCAATACTAATTGTATTATATAACTAAAATAACAGGTTCAATGTTTAATTTCATAAATACCATTTTAATGTAAATTACACACGTATAAATCTTACTGTTCATTTTGCACTTATGGCACGTTGACCTTTGGAAATCTTATTACATCGTTAATGTACGCAGTAAACAAAGTTTTGATCATATAATTTATAGGCTTATATACGCAGAAACGAATGTTATATTATGAGAGAATAGGTTTTAGTTGTTCGCTTGCCTATAAATAAGGTTAATACCACACGTTTCAAGCCATTTTTCTTAACTACAATAAACCTGATAACTGCCACATCTGCGCCGCCGAGCCGAGAAAGAGTTTCATAATTTATGCCAGAGGCTTGAGTTGTTCAAGTATATTGATTCACAAATGGAAACATAATGTGAATACAGTGTTAAATGGAATAATTTTGAACGGAGAGTAAATAGAAAATAATCAATAAACAATGTTTGTATTATACGTGTCGAGGAAGAGAATGTTTATGAATGATAAAAATAGTCCATTATTTGCTGCATCTAAATCACGTGGTACTTTTTTCTCAGCACACGTCATTCATAATCTGAGGCTATTAATAGATGCGGGAAAATAAAACTACTGCTGATCAACAAGTATAGTGGCTAAGTGGGATATATACAATATCACGGTCCAATACAATATCACGCGTCTGTTGCGTAACCTCGTTGATAGTGCTTGCTTCTACAGCGGGGTTAAATTTGATATGTCTGGTAAACGTTATTTTGTTCTCAACAGGTTGCGGCGAAATCTCATGTATTCTCAATTGCACATGTGATAACAACGCAATTGTATAAGGTTAATTTTGTTTATTTTCACAGTTCTCAATTTACAAAACGTTGAACATGAGGTCACCAATAGGTATACTATAGACAACAAAATGCTTTGTATTCGCTAAAGCCGAATATAAAAACAACCAAATATTACAAGAAATGTCTTTGAAAAAGGAAGTCGGCGTGAATGCTGACTTTGAAATGAAGTTTCAAATTTGCGTTTCTAAATAATCAAATTGAAAACAAAAGTTTTACCTGTTTGTTTGTTTTCACTTGTAAGTCGCGTATTCACCACAACTAATGTGTGTTATTATAGTCAAACCATACGTTGGTGTAAGTATACTACGGGAGTGCACATCATATGTGTCCTCACATGCCTTATTATGAGCGTATTTCTTCACCATCAAAATATATCGTATGTTAATCTTTGATATACACGCAGTTTTCTTTCGACACATTTAAATCACACACACTATCATAGCCGTGTCATGGGAAAATGGGTCTTATGGAGTTTCGATCAGCTTAGCCTAAGCACAGCCTGTGCATTTCCGCTGTCTAGTTAGATGCGATGCTGTTCGCATGAAATTACTCAAGGTGGTATGGTCACATTATGTATCTCCTGACCAGACTGAGAGATGCGCAGGCTGAGTGTAATATATATAAACAAGATAAGTATTGATGCAAAGCATCAAAGGGCGTCGGGAATTTCAGTGTAAAAGGCACTCAATGAAGTTACATGGAACGATTTTTTTACTGTAAATATTAATATATTGGCCGATTATTTTAAACAAAATAGAAAAAGATACTGGTATAACCATTATCTATGATTTTGTGTTATAACCCCCAAATAACCATTATTTATGATGTTGTGTTATAACCCCCAAATAACCATTAACTGAAAAAAAATCAGCCGCCGAACCGTTCCGTTCGTGCCGGAACCCGGGATTGAACCGGGGGCCTTTAGATGACTGTTGAGTTAACAGTCTAACGCTCTCCCAAATGAGCTATACCGGCTGACATTCACTTATGTACTGCTATTTGGTGAAGTTGTGTATAGCGATCGTTATTATATGTCTATTAATAAACTAATACATTGTACCTGTTCGTACCACTACGCCTTCCAATAAACTTGCTTGCGCGATAGGTCGTCAAATATCGTACTATATTGATTCTCCACTAAATAAGCAAATTACGAAAACAACAAAATAAAAATATTTTGATTATGTTTTGTTTTTATACAAAACATCATTTGTTTTTATACAAAACCAGAAAGTTTCGCGTATTTGCCCAGTCCCTGTGATCTTTCCCCTGTGATCAGGTGTTGATCAGTTATTAATTAAAACAATTAGCTATGCATCATTGGCAATAAATGTTGTAATAAATGTAATAGGCACAAATGCAGTACTTATTTACACTAATTTACACAAAAAATCACCTCTATGCAAGATATTATTAAAACAAAAATATATACATTGATCCGTAAAATAACTTCTCCTCCCATAAGCGAAAAAAATTGCATTACATACTAGTCGCCGCCCTCCAGGGCGACGCCAATGACGAGGAGATGGATTTTAACGCGTAATTGTAACTTGACCACAATTTGTGACGTTTGAACGTGCAGAGTAGCCCGGAATTCCTTGCACTGAACAGTGCTACATTCTTTAAGCTGTGCACAGACACAGTGATGTAGCCAAAAAGTTCAGAGTTTGTTTTCTCGTATCAGCCTATAAAATATTCGAATATATTCATGCGTGTCTGCTGTCGTTATGTAAAGGTCATTTAAGGGGAAAAGCTGGGTAAAATAGCTACGCCGAAAAAGCACATTAGTGTTCTATACCCATGTTAAGGTCAGAGACTTGTTGACACCATGTGAACCGCTAGGGTAACAAGTAATGCATAACCACAAAGGTCAACAAGGCTATCTTTAGGACTATCTAATAAGTGAGTAAAAAGAAATTATCGCAGATGTATTTTTTTATTTCCATAAATTATCTTATTGTTTATTTTGAATGTGTATATGGTGTAAAAATCAAAAGATTTGTACAAGGAATGTCCATCATTAAAGTATATTCTTAGTGTGATAGATATTCAATATTCCAAAATATTCATTTAATATAATGCTGATTGCAAATTTTCTTTTTATTTGGTTCTCATCACCATTTTCATCATACTTTCTATGCTTTCAGAAAATCAAAAAGGGCCATGTTGTAAGTTTGTATAAGTTATCTCTATCACATACATAGAAGGAGAAACAGTGCACACGCATCTCGACCCGTGCGTTAAGACACACCCATTATAAATTTGAATGGCTTGTGTCTATTTAAAACTTGGTATAAATTTTGAAAAATGAGTTGCGTGTAAGATTATGAAATTGCGAACAACCCCAGTGCCTTCAGCGTTTTGATTTGTTGTTCGCAATAAGGTTAATAGTGGTGTTTTGAAAATCGGTACTAGTCTACTGTTCACCAAACCACTCAGCCAGCATCCGCGCCAAGAAAGAGTTCGCGGAAGAGTGTACAATATGTAATTGTTTTGAATAATGAAAAACTTCCTCGGCGTGCTTCGTTTTTATCGCCTAACCCAGCTCTCCTTTAAGGTCACAAGGGCATGAAAGCAAACAGACGCATTCGCGAAGACGCAGCGAGACCTGTAACCAGAGCGCCAATGGCGTTGAAAGTCTATTTGCAAGATACATGGAAGTTTCTGCTGAAGTAAATGTTAAAGGATTAATTGATTGAATGAAAATGTAAAAGGTTATCAAAAAGATAATTAATGAAGAACAAGACTATTGTCACGCAATAAAAGCCCCCATCTTGCATGAAGCAGTAATATCATTGTCTCCCTTTGTTTTCAAGGGACGTAATTCTTTTATGTTTGCCTTGTAGATGGTAATTTTCTAAAAATAGAAATAATGGAATCCCAATATTTCTAATATATTTGTAGAATTGTTCTACGAACGAAATTTGTTTTAGTTTGTAAGTTTTTTTCACGTAAATTTCACTTAATTAGAAAATTTCACTAACAGTGTTGTAAGTAATGTTCTTGAAAGAAAATGTTAGAAAAAGTTTTTAAATAAAAAATGTAAGAAATACGAAATACTATATTAAATATAATTTCGTCTGCCCAAAATCAGGGAAGGCTTGGAAAGAGACAATCGTTTCCCTTGTGATTTTGAAATGCGGTATTACAAAAGCCTATTTGCGTTGCAAATAGACTAAAACAGGTCGAACCTCAAAGACCTCGTGAAGAGGACGGTAAGACCTGTAAATAAACTCTGATACACACAAAATAGACTAAAAATTATCTCTGTAATACACACATTCATGCGCGCAGCAAAGCAGCTGAGGCTATCTATGAGCAAGCTTCATAACAGCCGTTTTCTTACCGGATCGACATGAGAAAAACGGAAAACTATTCAAATAAAATGTTTTTTTTATTTTTATATGCATATAAATTATATTTAATTGTTGTTTTATTATGACAAGTAATACGCTGTAAATTTAGAATCAAAGTACTGACAGTACTGGTGTGACGTACTCCTATAAATATGAGGTCGATTTACATCGACCTCATATCGTTTAACGTTATTTTGCAATAGCATCGTTCCGACATGAATTCATGTCGGAAGCTTTAACGGCATCAAATTCATATAACAGCACAGAATAATCATGCAATAAATTATTAAACATAAAATATAAACATTATTTTACTAATTGCATTAGAAAAATGTTTATACAAACTTACAAGTAATGATAGTCCAGACCTTAAAACACTACCACTGTTCAAATTCCATATTGTTGCCATATAGCACTGTGTAAATTGAAAGTTGCATAATGTTACCTCATTGGTCGGTTATAAATACATTGTTTCTCTATATATAGTATTCGATTTAGACGAAAATAATAATTTACGTGGAATGTCATATTAGTTTTCCATTAAAACGTTGATCTTGCCGTGTGTGTTTATGGACGTTATTAATTATGTTATACTTATTTTTGTATTTCATTAGGAATTAGAACGTGTAGCCCTTTTTGTTAACTGTTTTTAGCAAACGATTCGCGGCTAAATAAGACACGGAAAATGGTTAAAGCGACACTTTCATTTAAAGGTTTAATGTGAACAATATTAAATGAAGCCTTTTTTGGTATTAATATATTTTATTGACATGTTAAATTCGATACTTGAAAAGGTGTTTAGTCTTTTAAAAGATGTCGCTGATATTGTTAATTTCAATAACTGTTAATATGCTTAATGTTGTATAAGAAATTGAATAGTTTCACTGAGTTGTATTCCCGCCTAAAATCCGATATCGTAAAACGCGCAACGGTTAAGAATAAGGTCTGACTAAGTTTAGGTATTCAAATCCGAATATCTGCAGCTGTGCCAGCTGGGAAGCCCCGTTTTAGCTTTAACAACCGCAAGCGAAACAACATACTTTTTTAAGTCTTGCACTAAGACTCCATGATCACAAGTATAGGTCCATGCTGTGGCGTATGACACCATAGTGCTATTTAGTATTGGTCGGCACAGTATCTGATCATAAAGAGATAATTGGTTTGTGCTGAACACAGGGGCAATAAAACCACAGATCTATCGATAAACAAGATTATTGAGATATATTTTATTGAACACCGCGATAAAAATGCTCAAACCACGGACTCTAGATTACACGGATAAGAAACATGGCAACATTCTCAGAATCATCACTGCTATATGTGTAATCACCTAACAATTCGTCTAAAAATAATTAATATATTTGAGTTGAAGACGATGTACTGTTGTATAAGTCTGAATAAACTATCTGTCTGCCTGTCTAAATCTAAGCCGTCATCGTCCCAGTGAAAAAAATATGATTTTGAATAGTTGGACATTATGCCCTGATGTCAAAATACGAAATGCGTAACACCGACCGTGATATTCAAGAATCTTTAATAAATTGATAATTTAAGGTAAATAACATTTCATATAATTATACATAAGTCCCTCGTTGATAATTAACAGCAAACGATGAATGTTTTTGACACCCATTTTATTTCAAGTATGCATGCAAAGCCGAATAAAATCGAGAGGATCCGCTATAAAAGCTGTTTCATCATAAAGTTATCACCCTTTCTGTGTTATAAACAAGAGCTGAAATCGTTAATTTGTTAAGATTTATTTATAATAAGCTTTATTGATATGTTTCGTGAACAAAATACCACAATATATTCCATCAAAAATATAATAATCATGGCAAAGGAAATTCAATGGCCGGTTTCTAAACAAAAGCATAATCGCCAAGATCGTAGCATCAGTTCAGTGCGTTAGGAACGCGCGCTACTTTCTTCCGCCTTCATTCCTTAATTACTTTCGTTTTTTTAAACATTTTTTTTCTATCGTATACAGAATTCTATTCTCCTAAGCAAGATGTAATTTTTAAAACTGAACTCCAAATATAAACGCTACAAATTGGTATTAAGTACGAACATGTCAACCGTAAATCTAGATTCTAAAACTCCAATACGGTATGATATTTGCAAAAGTTAAAGTTATAACTCGCCGGGCTGTCGAAATCAGAAGAAACACTTAATATATGTTTATATATCTGTTTACTACGGAACGTAAGCTTTCTAATGATATATAATTTGTCAAAATCGGCCGAGAAATGAAACTATAATTCAACAAAAGACGTGAGTGGGTACATCAAAATGTATAACCTCGGCGCTTCGCTTTACGCTAATTGTACAAGATCGATAGCCACAACACGGTAAAACGCGCGGTGGTAAAACATAAAATGTGTATTTCTTGTGTTTATCTCGCTATAAATCCATTAATAGCAACGGGAGTATACTAAAACGTATATTCTTTGAAAGAGGAATTAATAAGCAACAAGATAACGTATAAACCAATAAAATCGAATGAATAGTTTTTGCATAAGATTGAATTTACTTCAGTAAGGGTCAAATACTCGAATCATCTCCTATCAATATACACTCCGTGATACAACTGGTAGTTTTAACACACACATATAGGTTTCATTTAATTAAAAAGTACAGAAAGCTAAAAAGTGATGTGGTTTGTTGTACAACAACAATTGGTTATGTGTAACCTATTCAAAAAATAATTTCGTTCAAGATAATTCAATGTAATTCTATAAACGACAAACACACTTCGTGTGTTGTGTATGTTTATTTTTAAAAATGTACATAAGTGGTTTAAAAGCACAATTTTTACACATTTAAGAGGTAATCGCTCACATTTATGTCTAATTAATGATAATTTTATGCATTAGCAAAGATTTAACGAGAAAAACTGAAGTTTAAGTTGAACTCAATTTGCTATAGGAAAACGACGGTAGCCGTTTAGACGTAAGCGGGGTAGCTTACGTCTAATTATTTGGACTATGGTGTGACGATGCTTTTGAAGAGGATGGATATATGCCTGAATGACGAAGAAAGAAACAAATGGGAGTTACCAGTGAAAACGAAAAGTTCCTGCTTTATAATCAAGGGTATCCCCTGTTTCCAGAAACGCCATACTGAATTAGAGATTTTTATATGTGAGCATAAAGATGAGCTAAATGTTAAAAATTATTATAAATGAAAAGCCTATAATAAACTCATAAACATTTTAACATACATTCATCCCATATATCATGTGTGACATGTAATCTAATCAGTGCAGTAAGATTTGCTAACATAGTTTGAAATAGCACGCGAAATTCGTTCTTCAATCAATAAGACTTGAAAGTTATACAAGGAAATAAGAACATTAAAAATTAAGTAACAAGGCACATTTTATCATTCAATCATACACGTTTAAAAAGGAAAATAGATTTATCAATTTATAAATGAGAAGTGATACTAGTGATAACTTTACACTTATTATGACAAACAAAACAAATACATGTACATGATTTTCATGGTAGTTTTTTTAAGAACTTTTACAGGATGGAATAAGTGTCTCCAAAAGACGCTTGATATTGATGACCCTGGGCTGACCGTCAGATTTATTCATTATGAAAATGTTCTTGAGACCGTTGCATTCAAAGATCATTGTAAGATGCATAAGGTTGAGTCTAGAGCCAGCTATAATATTTATGTTGTTGCAGCATTGCACACATGCTGTAAACAAGAACTCTCAGTGACTGCAAATTCCTAGCTTTTTTCTGGGTTGAATTTGAGTCCATAATCTGTCTGGTTTCATTTTCCTCTTGCACAGGTAATCAGCATTTCACTAAAAAGATAACACCATTGTTCCTTTGAAGTTGATATTTCCTAGTAGTTTTATTCAGGCAGACATAAGAACTTCAAATAGTTTCAGTGGAAGAAAAGTATGCATCATTGCAAATTGTGTATGAATAATTTTAACCATTTTTATTTATTAAAATAAAAATAGTTGGTATGTTCTTATTTATTTGGCTTCAATAAGCCTTTTCAAAGTTTTTTTCTATAAATTGACAACATTTTCTTCATGTTATTCAACAAAACAATCATATACAGATGTCAAATACACAAGCACTTGAATACGTTCTCCATCCAAATGTTAATAATATCAAATACATGTCTTATCCCTACTGGATATGAAACTTACTATTAACGTTACATTTTATTTATTACTTAAAACACTGGTTCTACATTAACAATCACATAAATCAGTGAAATACCTACTTCATTAAGCATCTTATAAGCCTGTCTGCTACAAAGGAGATAGTTGACACTTTATGAATGGTCCTACCTGCATTTATTTCCATTTTCTTTAAGTTCAACTTATCATTGGAACATTCAGTGTTGACAAAAAGTAATTAACGCTTCCTGGTCCACCAATGTTGTTGACCATTGCTGAAATAATGATAAATATGCAGCATTTAATTTGGATAACCATAATACATAATTTAGGAGATCACACAAGTAGCAGTCATTGGCATATCATTTTCAGAATAGTAATTTTAGTATTTGGGACATTATATACGTTTGCTGTTTGTTTGAGGAAAACATCATTACTTGGTCATAAAATTTAAATATGCTGTCCTTGATTTCCATGCATTTACAACACAACTTTTTCCTTACATGGCATATTTTCTTTTCCAAAATGAAAGCAAATATTAGCCTGATTATGTGGTAAAAATCACTGACAGTGTTCACTTTTCCTACAAAATCTACTTTACTCCAATTATGAACAATGACAGTGTTATTCCTTTAAAAAAATATTTCATAATTCATGTACCTTCCTGTTCCAAGCTTGTGTTGATAGCAAAACAATGCATGTTTTTCTCGAAAAGTTGAAGACTCTTCTTTACGTGATGGGTTTTGCTGTACGATAACCCGTTCACATTGCTACAGTCACACGCAAGCGTAAATCCACTTTATCCCCTTTTACTGCTCACCAACAATATTAAATTGTGTAAGTGACACGCGTTGTAAACGTTATTCCTGACAGCGTCAGTGGTCAAAATTTTCAAGTTGCTTGACATTCGTATTTCCAGGAATCGTTTTCTTCATAAATATCAACACTGCCATTCATAAAATGACGTTTATCATTAACTCCAGTCACATTAATATGAACAACAATAACACTTTTTTAAATCTTTTTCTTTCAAGATAGAAAATTGCTTCATCTTTAAACGACCCAATCTGTCAAGTACAATGTCGGCCATATTTATTGGGAAGCTAGTCAAAACGGTCCCAGGTCAAGAACTTTGTTTAATATTGTATTGATTAGACGATATACATGTTAAATAATCAAACATGGTCGTTTTGACTAGGGGTCTTTTTGACCTGGGGCCGTTTTGACTGTAAACCGACCTCGCTGCGAGGTATTCCGATTAGAAAAATCGAGTTATCTTAATCGGACCGGCTCGGACTGGCTCGGTCTTTTATATAGGTCGCCATTGTAAAGATTGTTTGTATGGTATAGTAACTTAGACGATGCTGAAACATCATCGTCAAAAAGTCGTGACAATCGAAAATCCATTTTTGCTTCATAAACTCAACAGGAAACAAAAAAGTTTGTTTTTGATAATTGTCGATAGTATTGTGTTTGAAATGTGTAAATAATACTTAAATTAATAATAGAACCATCTTTTCGCATCGACGGCAAACTTCCCATTCTGACTCGGTACTCGGCCATTTAATCGTCCGGGGATAATATAATAGCCTATCGATAAACGTTGATAAAACAGTATTGCTTTCAAGATGAAAAAACTAAAACTGCCGAAATAATATAAAGTCATGATCGGACGGAACTATTTTAATTATCGAACCACAAATATTTGCCGTATTCGGTCAGTCGATATGGAAATCGTAATTGAAAGACTGTATAAGCTACCGAATTTTGCCAATTAAATAACACAGTTTGGCAGTTAAACACTGAGTGGTAGAATACATAAACGTAAAGACTGTCATACAAATGTGCGATTTAAATTATATTTACAAATTATATGCAGATATCATATTGTTCTGGTCAGAGACATTTTTGTATTTTTAAGTTAATTGATATTAATAATGTGCAATTAAGGCCCTTTCCTTTATTGATAAATGCACCTTTCTTCATAAAAGCTTTTACAATAAATTGATTAAGTGTTATAAATAGTTTCATAATGTGTTTCTTTTTTTTACTCTCATAATACATGATTGATCCAACTGATTTAATACATGATTGATCCAACTGATTTAACAAAGTTCTGTAATGTCCTGTCTGTTAAGATGCCCATCCTTTCAGTTACAATATAGTTGAATCAAGTTGTCTATGACTGTTCTATTACTTAACAAACAAGCTCCATCGTTTTAATCACAATAATCCTGTATTAATTTATGACATATTGTAATTAATGCCATTTTCCGCCCATGATGTTTTTGCAAAATCTAAACCCTTTAGAAGCAAAATCTCACCACTGTAGACAATAACAGTTAAATGTTTGTATTTTAGTGGTCGTTCGCTTTGCCTACTTTAGAAAGTCGAACTTAATTTCTTGTTACTGAAATATTATATACATTTAAAGAGCGACCAACTGAAGTTCCTTCAGCGCTTTGATTGTGATTATTTACTGTATGCTATGTGTGTCTGCAACATGTTGGTGCATGTCAATGGGAACTTCTTTGAAAGATGATTGTTTGGGTGAGTTTATTGAAGAATGGGGCTTTTGTCGGAATTTCACTTGCGCCACTCTTTTTCCGATGGTGCTTTCGTTTTGACGAATTTTACATTCTCAGAAGTTTCGAGTCGGTAATTTTGTACTGCAATTATTGGAAAATAACAGAGTTATCTTCAAAAGTATTCCATATTTGCAGAATTTGATACATAGGAAAGGCGTAAAAATGCTTCAAAAGTTGCAAGTTTTATAATAGGACTCTATCGGCATTGAAAGTAGTGTAGTCCAACCTATACATATGTATATGTTTATTCCTATGTTGATACCAAAGTTTTGCAAACGTTGAACTCAAATGGTGTTGTTGTTATTCTTCTGAAGAAGAACTTTGAAAATAAAATTGAAACTAAAATTCCTTAAAACAGATGTACCGAATAAATATTAATAAATGATTTTACAAAATTTAACAATATTTCCCCTTCTTTAAGCAAAATCGGATACGACGCATTGCTGGACATAAAGAATTCTAGCTGCTAACTTTTAGATCAACTGAACACCGAAACTCTCCGGTCCCTACTGCTACTGCGATTCATATCTAGTCTAATTGACAGACATAAGAAACCCCGCCACCATTTTTCCCCAAAGATTTGAGGGTGTCAAAGAAGCAAAAAGACGCTGTCGCACACGCACAACAACAACGCTTACATTGATATTGTGCACATGAGCAGTGATGATGCTGACGGAGGGTCGCCCTGACAGCGGTGTGCCGGTGTGTCTGGAAGTTTCCATAGAAACAGACACGCTCCGTTCCGTAGCATTCGGAGAAGAGTTCTCGACTGGAATAGTAATCCACATAAAACATATATAAAGTTCCGATCACACACGAGCTTACTTCTCAATGCTGTACCTTTAATAATATATTTCTTATATATCACGGCGGTAATACAACTTCCATGTACATACGTATTTAAGTTGTTTGTTCAATATCATGTTTATTGATTTAGTTTTTACTATTTTTGAGGAGCTGTTTTTCGTAATAAATGTGTTCTTGTTAAGCAAGTTATATTCGCCATACTGCTCAACAATAATACACCACAGAAACGTACTTAACCCATGTATGCCTATAGCGTCTAGAAAAAAGGCATTGGCAAACAGCGTAGACCCAGATGAGACGCCGCATGATGCGGCGTCTCATCAGGGTCTGCGATGTTTGCTTAGAGGAATTTCTGTAAGAAATATTCTAAATTTATAAATAAATATACTAGACATCTCTAATTTTGGAAATAAATTGATCCAATTTAGAGGGATGGGAGAGTCCACTAGGCATAAATGGGTTAATTAACTGAGACCTGGTATAAAAATAAACAAGCTTAAAACTTGTCGGCGTAAATATTAAATACATTTGACGTAATTTTTCTGTGATTATTTAAACTATAGTCCAACGTTTAAAAAACACAAGCAGATTGTAGCACACAATACTCATTTAAAGGAATTCATTTATACACAAAATAACTGTGTTCGCAAATATTTCAATGGAAATACACTATCCATTGAGTAACTAATACGGACTCCTCTGAAAACTTGCCCGCCAAAGCCGACACTGACCTTTGGGCGATGACACCGGAGACTTCCAGCTGGGGAGTATCTCAAGGATGCGGGTACCGCACTTCCGGCGCACGATGCAAGCGACGACGAAGAAGAGGATAAGGTTTATGATTACGATCAGCCCAATCCAGATAGGCTCCTTTAGGAGCTTCTGACCAATCGTCTCCTCCGTCTTGCTAGTCACGTACTGCACCAACTCCATGCACGTTTCGCCTGGCAGACGACAAAGTTACGGTTAGATATCCGTAAATGTTTGGGGTTATATGGTTAAGATTAGATGTAAATTAATATTTTGGAAAACGTTGCATATGCTTGATAAAAGTAAAAAATCTGGGACAACCATGGTGAAGACTAAATAGTGTTAAATATGGGGGTTGGGGAATGCATGATATATGCTAGATACCATTAAATATGTAACAAGTCTGTTTACAAAACATAAATCAATAAAGGAACTAGTTTAACCCATTTATGCCTACTGGACTCTCCCATCCTTATAAATTGGATCAATTTATTTCCAAAATTAGGGATGTCAAGTATACTTATTTCATTATTTATAATATTTAATTACAGAAATTCCTTTAAGCAAACAGCGCAGACCCTGATGAGACGCCGCATCATGCGGCATCTCATCTGGGTCTACGCTCTTTGCCAAGGCCTTTTTTCTATACGCTAGGAATAAATGATCTCCAAACGACGTGTCTCCTATGCATGTTTATGTTAACCACTACAGTGATCTACCTTATGTGGTTATGTTAAGCATTTATACACATACTACGTAATTTTGTCTAAGAACGGGTCTTGTAGATTTACAAAGACAACTCGTGAAACATTGAATTATTGCGTACTGTCTGAGAGAATTTTAGATCAGAATATAAAAGGTAAATGCACTCTATGGTTGTTAATCGCATTGCTGATGTCATCAAATTAATGTCCGTTGTCACTATTCTGATATCATTGAACCTAACTTGTCTATCAAAAAATAATTAACATCTAGTAAGATCCTTTGTTAAGTAAATAATAAGAAATTAATGTGTACTCAAAATGATGCTTTCGTTCTTTATGAAAGCACACACATTTTTTTTATAAAGAAAGACCCATTGTCTGTTTTGTTCTAATTAATTTGTTGTCAAACAGCAATACCCAGTCTTTTCTTTCAGGAAGAAAAGGTTAAAATAAATTACATTTATTCGCATATGAACACGTGATGCTTGTATACCTTATTATAATTCATACCTGACAACTATTTACAGATAAGGGTTACGTGTGTGAAATGTATATATAAAAAACACGCACACAATATCATTGAATCATGCGCCCGTTTAACATTGGCCTTAATATCGGATTGGCCTCTCTTTTCCCCAGGACCAGTATAGAAAGGAGCTTACTCTGTGCAAAGGGGATTTAAAGCATGTATGTTAAGTGTCGTTCCAGATTAGCCTGTGAATTCCGCACAGGCTCTTCAGGAACTTCACTTTCCGCTTTTATGATATTTTTTTCGTTTAAAGAAATTATTGGTTTAGCAAAAATCAAGTTAAGAAGGAAAGTGACGTCCCTGATTTGCATTTGCGGACTGTACAGGTTTATTTGGGACGACACTTTACGCACATGCATTAAACCCCCTTTTCGCAGAGCATGATTCAAATGTATCTTATTCCAAGTTTAAGCGTTATCCCGATGCTATGTGGAAACTGATGCCATGATTACCTTCCTGACCTTGACATCCGACTGGTTGACCTTTAGGTTTATCAGGGTTTTTTTGGTGTTCAGTTGATTTCCACCAGACAAAAATGCTATCTTGATAGAACAGTTTAAAAATATAAGCTCCTGTTACATTTGCCTTTGATATGTGTCGCGTTCTGAGAAAACTGGGCTTGATGCATGTGCGTAAAATGTCGTCCCAGATTAGCCAGTGCAGTCCGCATAGGCTAATCAGGGACGACACTTTCCGCTTTTATGACATTTTTCGTTTAAATGAAGTGTCTTCTTAGCAAAAATCCAATTTTGGCGGAAAGTGTCGTCCCTGATTAGCCTGTGCGGACTGCACAGGCTAATATGGGACGACACTTTACGCACATGCATTATGCCCAGTTTTGTCAGAACGCGACTCATATGATAGGCCACTTACATTCCTCCCGGGTACCCAACACGCACACGTAGATGGTGGTAGGTCGAATAGTTCTTTAGATATCGAAAAGGAACGATGTTCGTGTTATAAAGCCTTTGACCTTGAACGTTAACATGTTGAACTTAAAGTTTGTTGAAACCTTTTCTTTACACCCAAGTAACCATGCTACCAATTTTGATTATTTTAGGGCAAAGCGTTCGCTTAATATTTTTACGGAACAAATGTCAAGTAACAAACACATTTTCCCAAACATTTGACTGGGAAATCACATGATCAATAGGCGTCTTTCTTTTCTTCTAAGCATACCAGCATCTCACTTGTCATGAGCATTGAAGTCATCTGTAGATATTGCGAGGAAACGTTAGGTTCTACGAACCATACGGCAACGTATGGAACGCCATTACTGACTTCATATTATGGAACGCCATTACTGACTTCACATGACTGTTGTCGTTGCTTGCAGTACATTAATCATCATTTTCAGTGGAATATACATTATGCTTTGTGCAATTTTCTTTACGTTCGGTACATTCGTCATTGTGTGCAGTAGTTAAAGCATTACGCGAAGTAGTAACAACATTATGTTCTGTCCAAACTTCTTGACGTTCTGTACATTCAACATTATGTGTAGTAGTTTTATCATTATGCGCTGTGAAAACGTCTTTACGTTCGGTACATTCGTCATTACGTGCAGCAGTTACATCATTATGTGCAGTAGTAACAACATTACGTGCTGTGTAAACTTCTTTACGTTCGGTACATTCGTCATTATGTGTAGTAGTTTTATCATTATGCGCTGTGCAAACGTCTTTACGTGCAGCATTTGCATCATTATGTGCATTAGTAACAACATTACGTGCTGTGCAAACTTCTTAACGTTCAGTACATTCAACATTATGTGTAGTAGTTGTATCATTATGCGCTGTGCAAACGTCTTTACGTTCGGTACATTCGTCATTACGTGCAGCAGTTACATCATTATGTGCAGTTGTAACAACATTACGTGCTGTGCAAACTTCTTTCCGTTCGGTACATTCGTCATTATGTGTAGTAGTTTTATCATTATGCGCTGTGCAAACGTCTTTATGTTCGGTACATTCGTCATTTTGTGTACTAGTTTTATCATTATGCGCTGTGCAAACGTCTTTACGTTCGGTACATTCGTCATTACGTGCAGCAGTTACATCATTATGTGCAGTAGTAACAAAATAACGTGCTGTGCAAACTTCTTTCCATTCGGTACATTCGTCATTATGTGTAGTAGTTTTATCATTATGCGCTGTGCAAAGAAGTTTGCACAGCACGTAATGTTGTTACTACTGCACTTAATGATGTAACTGCTGCACGTAATGACGAATATACCGAACGTAAAGACGTTTGCACAGCGCATAATGATTAAACTACTACACATAATGAGTCATGACGAATGAACCGAACGGAAAGAAGTTTGCACAGCACGTAATGTTGTTACTACTGCACATAATGATGTAACTGCTGCATGTAATGACGAATGTACCGAACGTAAAGACGTTTGCACAGCGCATAATGATAAAACGACTACACATAATGTTGAATGTACAGAACGTCAAGAAGTTCGGACAGAACATTATGTTGTTACTACTTCGCGTAATGCTTTAACTACTGCACACAATGACGAATGCACCGAACGTAAAGAAAATTGAACAAAGCATAATGTATATTCCACTGAAAATAATGATTAATGTACTGCAAACAACGACAACAGTCATATGAAGTCAGTAATGGCGTTTCATAGTAACGGACTGTCCGACCTACGGCTTTGTGCAAAGCAATATACATGTTGTCCTACTCTTTAAAGGGGAAATCCTTTCAAGTTTTAATGTAATATATTAAGAAATGCGAAAATGTTTCGCTCCCAAAACTAATAAAATGCTTCGTGGACTAACCCACCGACAAAAGAGTGACTCACATGAAACAACCTCTCTAACTTCAATGAAGTTTTTGGTAAAAAAATGTTTTATTTACAAATCTTTAACGATCAGTAGCATACCTTTATACTCTATTGCACACAGACACGAGATCGTATCGTTTGTGGATATATTACACTGTCCTCGACCGGAACAGAACTTTCTGCCGCATACAGCAAGGTCCATTTGGCAACGCTTGCCTCCGTAGCCCGGGAAACACGTGCACGTGAATCCTGCGTCGTCATGACTACATGTCCCGTTTAGGCAAGGCGACAGTTCGCAGTGAGTCGTCTGACAGAACAGACCTGTGGATGCATTAACCAATCAGTGTCAGTTAAATGTAAAGTACAGGAGTTACTCACATTCTGGTACATAATTATGATGTCTGTTTTCTGTTACGTATCGTTCTGACGAGTCGGCGGGTTCTCGCTTAAAGGGATCTTTTCACGGATTGGTAAATTGACAAAATTGAAAATAGTTGTATCAGATTCGCAAATATTTGTTTTAGTTATGATATTTGTGAGGAAACAGTATTACTGAACATTTACCATAGTCCAATATAGCCATTATATGTATCTTTTGACGATTTGAAAACCTAAAAATTATAAAGCGTTGCAACGCGAAACGATTGAATAATTTAGAGAGTTCTATTGTTGTCGTTTTAATTTACGAAACTACGAAGATTGCTTATATAAAGTATAAAATACTTACACTATGTACACCCGGCCGAATAGCCGAGAGGGCCAAAGACCTATAGATCTATAGGTCTTTGAGAGGGCTAACGCGTTTTTACTTCAGACCAACTCCAGGACTCCGGGGGTCAATGGTTTGAGCCCTGGTACCGGCTACTTTTTTTTCCTTTTTTTAATTTTATTCTTGATTTTTTACTGGAGCTTTTAAAATCCAATGTTTACATTTATCAATATAAAGCATCTAATGACAAACTTCAAAATAAGCCAAAATCTGTGAAAAGGCCCTTTTAAACGCCAACACGTCAGATCGACATGTACATACACCTTTAAAAGAAGAATCAAATCATAATTGTCGTTTTGGCAATCTTTTGTCGTTTAAGTGGTAATACCGTCGTCGACATAAAATTTCGTGTGCTTTTTTCAATAAGCGTCGGTCCTTTACATATGTGTTTGTTATACGAGTCCGCGATCAATCACGGTGGGTAGGGAGGCACGAGCAGATGTCCACTGCGTATCACTAGCCAATTTACTAGAAAATAACTTAAACATGCGCAATCATCTTGTATTGCATGTTTTGTCTTCGATCTTCAAAATAACAGTATCATTATGTCAAGTAAATCATTATTATCCCCGCCATAGGTGGAGGGATTTTGTTTTGGCGTTGTCCGTCCGTCCGTCTTTCCGTCCGGACGTCTTTCCGACCGGAGCCATATCTTGGAAGTGTTTTGGCGGATTTCATTGAAACTTGGTATATAGAGAATAACAGGTTGGTGACGTGGATGGAGAATGGTTATCTGGCTCGTCGGAGGAATTTATCGGGTCACCAACCTATTATTCTATTTATCCTGTCACATTTACAACATTCGTTGAAATGTTTCTAAAATATCAAGTTTTGGAGTATTTTGTGTTTAAATATTTAATATGGTAAACATCAAGCGCGAAAAAAAACATGGTGACGTCACGTCAGGCAAAGCGCTTAGGCTAGCTTCCATCTTGTTAAGACACACAGAAATCGAGTTACTCGTTATTAATTCAATACACAAAGACGAAATTATGCTGTTTAAATAATAATGTTTAAACAAACAGTTCTTTACATGTATTTGTTATTTTATGAATAAAAAAAAGTATATTTTATTAATAGAAAATAGTAAATGCATGCGCATGCGCGGATAGCAACTGACGGATATTCGAGGTCACGTGGTCATCTAGCTACATCATTTGGGATATTAGGTTACCTGGTTATCGGGCTGATTTAAAGGCATGTGACAGGATAAGAGTATACATATGGATAAGAAGATGATGTACGCCAAATGGCATTGTACACCATCTGTTAATAACGGAGTTATGGCCCTTTGTATCTTGAAAAAAAATGCTTTCTTGAGTGTCAAATATAACACTTTTGTGTCCAGAAGCATATTGGCGGGGGATGTCAATTCAACGAATGTTCTTGTTATTAATGTTTTGTACATGGATCCAAAGCGAACTGTGAAAAGGTAATGTTCTTTAAAACATTTTTTTTAATTGTTAAGCATTATCGATAACATGGAAAATCTTGAAATTATATAATAGGCGGCGTTAAAGCGACTTATCGACAAATCAAGGAAATGTACTGTATGCCACACGAATAATAACGATTGTACTGTATTAGTCGTTCTGTTATGTATGCGTGTTGGCGACCTAACACGCCAGCACGATATCGCAACGATCATCCACCAACAGGCAGAGATAAGCTAACAAAGGTACACTACTTTACTTACATAAGTAGCTTAATAACTATGATAGCCACCAAAATCTCATATGGTTACACAGGCTTATTCAAGATACATAAATAAAATATGTTCTAACAACAGGCTGCGGTCTCATTAAACGAATCTAAAATAAAATCCCCCGAGCCCACTTAGGGATCCTAAACAACCACCCCATATGATGACACCCATTAGTTTGTGTAAAATATATTATCAATATACCTGTGTTGTTTTTTCAAATGCTATGTTCTTTTAATTATTGATATAGAACGATGTATAAATATATACCATCCCTACACCGAACTGGGGTCATGAAGTTCGGTTGCGGGGATTAGGGTACCGCGTTTGTGTGTGGGGGGGGGGAGGGGGATAGAGTTTACGCTATAACATGCTTAGAGTTTACGCTATAACATGCTTAGAGTTTACGCTATAACATGCTTTTTATGATACCGATGCCATGGATTTTATCAAAAACTAGCATTTCGAGTATTATTAATGTAATGTTTTTATTGTGTCTTTTTATTCCTAAATTCCTCTTGGAATAATGTGTCATTCTGTTCAAAAGCTCACTCGAGTTAACTCATTTGTTTTCAATCAAGAATCAGGATTTTTTATTTTATACAGCAAGTGTAGAATTTAATTTCGAACAACAACAAACAGATCGTATGACATTTTCAAAATAACGTTCAAATATATGTGATAAACAATAAGACCGCTAAATGTTGTAAACTGTCTCAATTAGTTTTCGGCCATAGATTGCTTGACGTCAGACTAAAGTAAATAAATGACTGGTAATGGTTTTGTTGTGACAGTTATGACAGTCAATTTCGCCATAATTGTGAAACCACATATTTTAAGTACGTGTACTCAATAAGTAAACGCATAACGTCCGCTACGCAGAGATATTGCGATAAACAATACAATTAACATAAAAACTAGCATCGACCGCTTCGCATATCTGCTTGCATAATTTTAAATGTCCAAGAAATTGAAAAATAAATGATGTTTCGAACCCAACCCTTGACTGAAAATCAGCTATCTTTCTAAGCAAACGCCTGTCGGATTCAACGATAAAACATACACTTGCGTTAACACGATCATGTCTGCATTAATAATGGTCGTTCATGTGTAATCCACATAAGTCAAACATGCAAGCATCATGGTATCGGTGCGATGATCCAAACTTTAATTTCGCGTGCAAATTACGCATAGGGGCAACCAATGAACGCCTGAACGAATTCTGTACTGAAGGTCTTGCCCAATGAACGCCTGAACGAATTCTGTACTGAAGGTCGGAGCTATATCATGCATAATCAACTCAAGTGGCTGGGCGATTCCAAACAAGCCATTCATATGTGCATCACACAGCGTGACAGCCAACCAGCGCCCGCGTCTTAGGGTCAGAAACAAGTCACACGGGTGCATAATGAGGTGATCAGAGCAAGAACGTTTTTTTCGGCGTAAGCTGAATAAGCCAGCTTTTCACCCTGACTTGACCTTTGTAAGTGTCCAATAATACTCAAATAAAATTTCCCGCTGCTAGGTACGAATGAATACACTTCATTTATTCCATTGGCTGATTTGAGTATAACACCAGAACATTGGAAACATATCCGCGTCTTTGTAACACTGTTTTACTGCATGAAACAATTTTATCTCTAATGAAAAGGCCCAATAGATAGAACAGTTTTACAATCAATTTTCGACATAAATACAGTTTGTGCGTTCACCTTTTATTTTCAGAGAATTACCAGCGCAAAAGCGTTTAACTAAAAGCTATGTTGTCATATTTAGTACTTACTTGCATTGCATTTCAACCCGCGAGGTTTCGGGTCAATACGCGGTCATTTTGTGAAAGTCAGAGTTTATATACAGTTCATCACCGGAGTTCGCAAAAGGGGTTGCGATCATTGTGTCTTACTGACAATAACGTAGTGACTGTAATGCATTGCATTCCAATCCGCAAGGTATCAAGGTCAGTTTGCGGTCAGTTGCAGAAATCTTTATATAAACGCCGTCTCGTAAACTTTGTGCACTTGAAGTCTGTTTTGATCAGAAAGATACTAAATAAAGATATTCGGCGATATTATTGTGGTATGTCAATCATCGATTTTTAATATGGTTTCAAAATTTGCATGATAAGGACCAATTTTGATAAAATTAATTAGAAATATTTATCCATTTAGACCAGTTTATTAAGCATGACCACAATAATTCGCTATACTATAATTATGCAATTAAATAAGATTCGAGTATTGCCGGCTGACCTATATGTACTCGTTTATTTTCATGTTTCTTGTGTTTTTCTATTCTGTAAATATAGATATCTGAGTAATAATATCACATAAAGCAAAATAAGCCACGAAATCTGGCGCAACACCCCGTAATTGATTTGCTTATGATGTAGCTAACAACTGCGCAGAAAAAAGGCATCCGCTACTTTTTATCTCATAGAGATAACTTTTGATCGTTCATAAACATCGACCACAATCAACGCCGTATATCTTTTTTAAAGATATTTCTTGTTTCAATTTCGCTACTCATATGCTTATTACCGTGGACGACCCTACGGTGCCAGGGTGACCATGTATCATTCCTTACACGTTGGTGTCAAATAAGTTAACCCATTGCGTATACGATGCCATAATTAACGATTCAAAACAATATGTTTTAATGTGCTAAAAATATGGAACTGCTCTTTTTACGATTGGCTGCCAGTTCCTTACAAGCTGAGAGCAAAAATAATCCGACTTATCAGCGCACCGACATCGCTCGTATGAAGATAACGTTAGGAATAAGCTGATCAGAATACAAATAGCGCTGGCTTCAGGATCATTGCCCCGTCCTTTGACGTACTAATAGTCCTTTACCTTTGATAAAGTCTTCAATTAAGACCATAAACATGGATTGCACCAGTGCATTCATTCGTACTCTATATCATAGCTAGGCGCTATACTGTCTACCATTATCTTACACTGAAGTTGCCGCCATGCACTTTCTAACGTTATACATTGAAAACTAGTCATTCTGGAAGGTCGGGTTTAAATAACAGTTCTTCTTTAGTTTGGCATGCATGTAATGTGACTGCAAATACTCTCATAACCGTTTGAGTTTTATCATTCAACATTTTTAGTTGTAGATGTTATTGCATATAAATATGCATGTTTTATACAGTCGTCCTGGTGGTTTGGTGGTCTGGTGCATCATATATAACGCAAGCTTAATTATGTGCAAAACAGTTCAGTTCAGATTAAAGAATTTGTAATTTATTGGAACATTTATGCTTACGGCTGGACAAGTGTATTCAAAAATATTTGTGTTCATAAAATAATTTTCAAATGAAAATCAAACACTAAGCAATTATTGAAGTTGTATTACTCAATAATTTTTCGTTAATTTATACTTCTGAATTTATAATATCAATTTGAAATTAAATTGTCAACAACTCAGTAAATTACTGTACAATCCCCATCTCCTTCAATAGGACTTTTTGAGAAATGTTGATCTTGATAGTGTTGTTTTAACCCATTTAATCCTAGTGGACTCTCCCATCCTTCTAAATTGGATCAATTTATTTCCAAACTTTAAGGATGCTTACTTATAAGGCCTTTAAATCCATAACCATAGGTAATGTGTGGAGCTTGTTTTGTTGTGTTTTACCTAATATCTTGCAGGCTGGCTGCACAAAGGTGATGGTTATTTTGTATGTTGCTAAGTGTCTAAGAAGGCTACCCGCAAAATGTATTTGCCATCCATAAAGGGTCAAAACGGTGGTTGTTGATGTCATAGAAACATAAATTCAAATAAATCTTGACTTAACTTGCACTTGTTGTGTATAATAGAGTACTGTGTATCATTGACAATTACATTGACTTGAGTTGGGGCCCCTGATTGCCAATAAAAACTAAACATGTACTTTTAGGGAAATAATTACTTGGATATTTGCGTTCTCTAACATGGGTAATATGTGGTACACGTTTTGTTGTAGTTTTCTGACAGTTCGTGTATATTGTTTTCAGATTATTTTGCAAGTTTTCTGCACGGCGGGTGTTGGTTATTTTGTCGGATATGTACCTTTTAAGAAGGGTCAACTAAAATGTATCCACCGTCCACAAAACGTCAACGATTTTATGTTCGATACATTTAAAACCTTTTTTTATTACGTTTGTACGTATTTTATGCGAGATGTTATTTGAAAAGTGGTGATAAACAACGTTGAGACCTTAAGTACATTCTGAATATGAATTATAATCGTATACGTCTAACACGTATTTAAATGTACGCTTGTTTAAGACGGGAACCGTTTTACTAAGCAACTTACTCAAGTCTTAGACCTACGCACATATTTTAAAATAACTGAATTTCATTTATTTCAGATTAAGGCAAACTAATTTTTACGTAGAATGTAACATCATATTATGAATTTCATTTCAAACAATCTAAATTTTAATGTAGCAAGATTTTGAAGGAACTAGACTGAATTAAAAATATGCGCGTAAGTCTACGAATTGCGTAAGTAGCTTAGTAAAGCGGTACTTGTTCAAACCAGATTTGTTGGGCATTTGCCGTCATCCTAGAATTAATACAAGAATAACTATATGACCGATATAAACTCAAAAATAGCTCATTGTTCACGAGCGCCCAAGAGGGACATTGACTGCGAATATTAACAACCGACTTCACAGATCTTTTATCAACTTACTGTATTATTCTATTCAAAAACATACATTCTATTTCAAGGCATATTAACGAAAGCAAATTAATCAGAGTGAACTCGCTTTCTCAAATGCGCAATTTCAGAAATCCATTAACGTTTTGTTTTCTCATACAGCCTCAGTTACTTTCACAACCTATGAATAATATAACTTATTATATTGTTACAAATATATCTCTGTAATAACGAATATTCAATTTTTAAGTATGGTTCACATGAGGTTAAAAAAAATCATATTAGCGAGATAATATTCGAATTTCACTGCTATTCGTTTATTTGGTACGGATTATAATAGATGATTATTGAAATCTTAGTGATACCATATAGAATAGTTTGCTAGCATGTTTTCTGATACAAAGCCAACATCAGCTTATTGTTCATGAGCGCACAAGATAGGCCATTGGCTGCAAATATTAACGCTTGACTTCACACCACAGGTGGTTAGCGTGTGGCTATGATATTAATCATAGTGAAAACATCATTTTGAATAATAAATAATCATATTACAACGAACAATCAACTTTTCTGGAAAAAAAATCACTATCAAATATATATATAACAAGGCATCCAACTCAAAATCACCCGAAAACGAGATGCATCGCTTTGAACAGCCATAACTTCATCAATTGTTCTGCGATTTTCACGATCTTGGTCTTATTCAACGCAGAAATGAATATATCTTGTTATATTTCTACAAATACTGGGTCAACTTTTAAGAAATAACACGATACACAACTCGCGTAACCTACTTGACACCGATCAGTCAGAATTAATGAATGAAATCTTCAGTTGTAAAGACACACCTTCGCATTGGACCAATGAAATCACTCGTGTGTTTAAAATGTCGGTTAGTTGAAATGTATGTAAACAAAGGTTTCAAACGGCGCTGGACAGTTAGTTTTGATGCAAATGCAACGACAAGCACGGTAAGAATGTTTTGTTTCATTCGTTTTACTGAATTATGGTATCGAGGTCCGTGAACTTTGCAGGGAAAATGCCCTTTTCTCCGTAAAGATTTCATTCATTTAACCTGTCTGATCGATGTTAAGTAGGTCATACGAGTTGTGTATCGTGTTATTTCTTAAAAGTTGACCCAGCATTTGTAAAAATATTGCAAGACATGTACATTTCCAGAAAGGAAATTCATTTCTGCGTTGAATAAGACCGAGATCGTGAAAATTGCTGCACAATTGATGAAGTTATGGCTGTTCAAAGCGATGCACACCGTTTTTGGGTGATTTTGAGTTGGATACCTTGTTATATATATATTTGATAGTGAATATTTTTTTCAGAAAAGTTTATTTTTGCTTATAATATGATTATCTATCAATCAAAATGATAATTTCACTAATTAATATCATAGCCACACGCTAACCACGTGTGCTTCACACATCTGTTTTTGCTTTATTTTGGTATTTTATAACAAGTATTCTATTTTTATGCATATTATCAAAAGCGAATTGATTGAACTGGCCGTCTGAAATGAGAAACTTCAGATATCCATTAACGGCTTTTTTATTTCTTTAATCGTAATCAGCTTCAGTGTAACCGATGAGACCGATGAGTTGTTTCACTTGTTTAACTAATTGATTGTGACAAAATATATATATATCTAATAATGAATACTCAATACTTATTTTATTGCTTAGCAAGATACATAGAAAACATAATTATATATTAGATAATACTAGAATGTAATTGCTTCTTATTATTTTTTCGGTTCCAATTTAATGGGTTATTGTTGAACTTGTCAGTGATAATAAATATAGAATAGCATGCTAGCATGTTATGAGAACTTGTAATAGTCGATTTGATTGTGTGAATTCGTATCGCAACAGTGGTGCAGTCTTAAATATAATGCAATTTGACATACTACCTACTAACAGACTTATCTGTGGTCTTAAAACACCATTCTAGTGTACGATGATATAAATGTTATATACCGTGGACATGTTACTCTTGAGACATCCACCTAATCACGAAGTTCTTTTGTTTAATAACGATAATCGCCATAAACGTCCGAACGTTTCATCGACTTACAAATGTAGTCCAGCTTAATGTTGATACTAAAACAGGAAACGGGATAAGGAAACGCTCGTTTTTAGTATTCGATCGTTAATGTTAAATACGAAAATCCAGGCGATATTTTTCTATAACTAAAACTTTGTTTAAACGTACATATTGTAGCTCTTTTTGTACAATCTTAAGGAGTAATCTTGATATCTTTGATCTCATTATCAAAAGCATACACGACAACAACTTCACCTTAACGATCATAAATGAGCTTCAACCTAAAAACTGATCAATTTATAAAATGGTCATATTTTTTTCCAACTTCCATAATGGTGCCAATGTTCTAGAGCATTATCTTACTTCATGTATATACAATTTTCAACGAAACGCGTTATATAGCTCTATTGTATTTCAATTATGTACACTATTTTACACTTTAACGAGAGTCTAAAAGTTTCTCTTAGAACAAATTGAAATTACATTTTTTTAAACAGCTTTGATCTCTTGAGGGCTCGGATCTCGCTCTTGTATTCTTCTATCGTATCGAGAAGTCGTAACTCGATATGGTAAGTTCGAAAAACAACTAGTATCGCCATAAACAATTGGGTATGTAAGTCGGCTGCTAGTATCGCAATAAACAATAGGGTAGGTAGGTCGGCTTCTGGTATCGCCACAAACAATGGTGTAGGAGGTCGGCTGCTAGTATCGCAACAAACAATGAGGTAGGTAGGTCGGCTGCTTGTATCGCCACAAACAACGGGGAAGGTAGGGAGGATGCTAGTATCATCACAGCTAATGGAGTAGGTAGGTCGGCTGTTAGTATCGCCACAAACAATGGGGTAGATAGGTCGGCTGCTAGTATCGCCACAAACAATGGAGTAAGTTGGTCGGCTGCTAGTGTCGCCACAAACAATGGAGTAGGTAGGTCGGCTGCTAGCATCGCCACAAACAATCGAGTAGTATGTCGGCTGCATGTATCGCTACAAACAATTGGGAAGGTGAGGTGGCTGCTAGTTTCGCCATAAACAATTGGGTATGTAAGTCGGCTGCTAGTATCGCAATAAACAATAGGGCAGGTAGGTCGGCTTCTGGTATCGCCACAAACAATGGTGTAGGTAGGTCGGCTGCTAGTATCACCACAAACAATGAGGTAGGTAGGTCGGCTGCTTGTATCGCCACAAACAACGGGGAAGGTAGGGAGGATGCTAGTATCATCACAGCTAATGGAGTAGGTAGGTCGGCTGCTAGTATCGCCACAAACAATGGGGTAGATAGGTCGGCTGCTAGTATCGCCACAAACAATGGAGTAAGTTCGTCGGCTGCTAGTGTCGCCACAAACAATGGAGTAGGTAGGTCGGCTGCTAGCATCGCCACAAACAATGGGGTAGTATGTCGGCTGCTTGTATCGCTACAAACAATTGAGTAGGTGAGGCGGCTGCTAGTATCGCAACACATAATTACGTAGATAGGTCGGCAGCTAGTATCGCCGCAAACAATGGGTTAGGTAGGTCGGCTGCTAGTTTCGCCACAAACAATGAGGTAGATAGGTCGGCTGCAAGTATCGCAACACAAAAATGGGGTAGGAAGGTTGGCTGCTAGTATCGCCACACAAAAATGGGGTAGATAGGTCGGCTGCTAGTATCGCCACACAAACATTGTGGTAGGTAGGTCGAATGCGCGTATCGCCACAAACAATAGGATAGGTAGGTCGGCTGCTAGTATCGCCACAAAAAATGGGTAGGTGCGTCGGCTGCTAGTATTGCAATAAACAATGGGGACGTTAAGTCGGCTGCTAGTTTCACCACACACATTGGGGTATGTAGGTCGGCTGCTACTATCGCCTCAAACAATGGGGTAGGTAGGTCGGCTGCAAGTATCGCCAAAAACAATGGGGTAGGTTGGTCGGCTGCTGGTATCGCCACAAGCAATGGGGTAGGTAGGTCGGCTGCTATTGTCGCCACAAGCAATGGGGTAAGTAGGTCGGCTGTTTGAATCGCCACAAGCAATGGGTTAGGTAGGTCGGCTGCTAGTATCACCACAAGCAATAGGGTAGGTAGGTTGGCTGCTAGTATCGCTACAAACAATGGGGTAGGTGATACTAGGGTCGGCTCCTAGTATCGCCACAAAAAGGGTATGAAGGTCGGCTGCTAGAATCGCCAAAAATTGGGGTAGGTAGGTCGGCTGTTAGTATCGACAAAACATTTGGGTAGGTAAGTCGGCTGCTAGTATCGCCACAAACAATGGGTAGGTAGGTCGGCTTCTGGAATCGTAACAAACAGTTGAGTAGGTAGGTCGGCTGCTAGTATCGCCACAAACAATGGGGTAGGTAGGTCGGTTGCAAGCATCGCCAGACAAAAATGGGGTAGGAAGGTCGGCTGCTAGTATCGCCACACAAAAATGGGGTAGATAGGTCGGCTGCTAGTATCGCCACACAAACATTGGGGAAGGGAGGTCGGATGCGCGTATCGCCACAAACAATAGGATAGGTAGGTCGGCTGCTAGTATCGCCACAAAAAATGGGTATGTAGGTCGGCTTCTAGTATTGCAATAAACAATGGGGACGGTAAGTCGGCTGCTAGTTTCACCACAAACATTGGGGTATGTAGGTCGGCTGCTAGTATCGCTTCAAACAATGGGGTAGGAAGGTCGGCTGCAAGTATCGCCACAAAAAAATGGGGTAGGTTGGTCGGCTGCTGGTATCGCCACAAGCAATGGGGTAGGTTGGTCGGCTGCTAGTATCGCCACAAGCAATGGTGTAAGTAAGTCGGATGCGCGTATCGCCACAAACAATAGGATAGGTAGGTCGGCTGCTAGTATCGCCACAAAACAATGGGGTAGGTAGGTCGGCTGCTAGTATTGCAATAAACAATGGGAACGGTAAGTCGGCTGCTAGTATCACCACAAACATCGGGGTATGTAGGTCGGCTGCTAGTATCGCAACAAACATTGGGGTAGGTAGGTCGGCTCCTAGTATCGCAACAAACAATTGGCTAGGTAGGTCGGCTGCTAGTATCGCCACAAACATTGGGGTAGGTAGGTCAGCTGCTAGTATCGCCACAAACATTGAGGTAGGTAGGTCGGCTGCTAGTATCGACAAAAACATTGGGGTAGGTAAGTCGGCTACTAGTATCGCCACAAACAATGGGTAGGTAGGTCGGCTTCTGGTATCGTAACAAACAATTTGGTAGGTAGATCGGTTGCTAGTATCGCCACAAACAATTGGGTAGGTAGGTCGGCTGCTAGTAACGCAACAAACATTGGGGTAAGTCGGCTGCTAGTTTTGCCACAAACAAATGGTAGGTAGGTTGGCTGCTAGTATCGCAACAAACAATTGGGTATGTAGGTCGGCTGCTTGTATCGCCACAAACAATGGGGTAGGTAGATGGCTGCTAGTATCGCCACAAAAAATGGGGCAAGTTCGCTAGCTTAATTTACTTTTGATAATATGCCTTGAAATAAAACAACTGATCTTGCATAGCAAAATAAAGCAATTTGATAAAAGATCTGTGAAGTCGGATGTTAATATGCGCAGTCAATATCTCTCTTTTGCGTTCATGAACAATGAGCTATTTTGTTTATTTTGTATCAGATTAATGATAATAATTGTAGGATTTCCATTATTACGGAAATAAATTGTGTGAGTTTCTACAAACATCTGTCAATGTCCACCAAAACTAGTTTGAACAAGTTTCATTAAGTCTTATAGAAGCTTACCTTTCGATACGTTTAAGGCTTAAACGATTCTTATTCCTATTCAAACTGTACCTCTGGCCGCAACGTTTTACATATATCGTACACAAAATCGTGGACGGCGGATAAAATTGTAGGGTACACATTTAAAATACCCAAGTTATCAGCGCGCTTAAGGCAATTTTGTGTTTATTTTGGCAACCAAGGGCCATAACTCAAGTAAAAAAGGTTATTATCAAAAAATATGTGCACGTTTGGTCAAGACTTAATTAAAAATGAATCGTCTATCAGACACTTACCCCAATAGTTGACCCTTTATCCACGGTGCGTACATTTTTGGGGACACCCTTATTAAAAAATTACGTGAATAAAGAAATAAGCAACAGGTGTGGTGCTGCTAAACTGCGCAATACTCGATAAAAAATAGAACAAAACCTGTTCCTGACATGACCCAAGGTTGTGGAAAAAAGACCATAGAGGTCAGCGGCCTAAAACTTAAGTGTGTCTTTACTCAACTACAAGTTGTTCAATATCTTATAGTAAATGATAAACAATGTTGTATGAATATACATAAAAGCTCCATGTTTTGTTGAGATTGAAAAGAAAATACTGTCTCTATCACATGCACAACCAATTGATGACGAAAACGTACATAACTGACAAAATAACAA
Source organism: Dreissena polymorpha (assembly GCF_020536995.1). NCBI lineage: Eukaryota > Metazoa > Mollusca > Bivalvia > Myida > Dreissenidae > Dreissena > Dreissena polymorpha. Next base: position 43,671,597 of record NC_068363.1, read on the forward strand.
ACACTGCGTGCCAAAACTGCACTATAATCGATGACCATTTGACAATCAAAAACAACAACAACATTTATCATTTATTCCCCCCCCCCCCCTTGGGACACACGCATCCCTTCTCCCAAAAATATCGCATTCAAGAATCATTCCCATTCGATAACAGAAAGACAGGACGATATAACGTTTATGTTTCAATAATATGCCCAATTCGCGTACAGCAAGACAGGACGATATAAGGTAAATGTTTCAATAATATGCATACTTATTTATAAGTTTAACTATGCAATTATGGCAGCGCAGTCAAAAGATAGAATAAAGATGGGAAATGCATACGTGTGTGCCGTGCTCTGTGAGAAAGGGGCTACATGCAAGCGCAGAAAATATTGTCCAAGATAAGCATGTGCAGACCGCACAGGCTAATCAGGGACGACACTTTCCGCTGGTATGGTGTGCAGACCGCACAGGCTAATCAGGGACGACACTTTCCGCTGGTATGGTGTGCAGACCGCACAGGCTAATCAGGGACGACACTTTCCGCTGGTATGGTTCGTTTCGTTTAACGATAGTCTTAAATAAGCAAAAATCAAGTATATATATATATATATTTATTTATGCAGTTACCCACGACTTCTACATAATTATCTTAACTTTCTCAGCAGTTCGTTTAAATTCTTTCTGTCAAGTTTATATATGAAACGTAAGTGGGATACAATCAAAATTTAATATAACAAAATCCCCGTGTGCGATTTAAAAATAATTATTTGTTTAATATACATTAATCGAATAGTGATACAAGGAGAACCGATAATTTTTTAACATACTTTGCATCGCATTTGACAATTTATTTATCTTCTAAATTGTTTACGTATTATGTGAACATTATATATTTAAGTGTGTTTTTTTTCAAAAATGTCTGGATATTTCATTGATTTCATATGAGTATCAAAGTGGTTACATTTGTTTAATGTTTCTCATTGCCAACATTATTTTTATGCCAAGGGTGCAAAGCTTGTAAATTTAAAAATAAAAAAAGAATACTGATTAAGTAACGTCATTTACCGTATGATCCGCATCGCAAATCGGAAGTAATTTTGTGTTTTGAGTTTTATTCCTTTTATTTCGTTCGTTTTATTTATTTATTTTGTTGTGGTCGGTTGATAAATTGTTTTGTTTTTTTCATTCGTTAATTCGTTCGTTCTTTCATTCTTTCCTTCGTTTGTTCGTTTGTTAATTGAGTAAAACGTTCAAAACTTGCCGACCAATCTTAAGTAAACGACATAAAAATTTTGTTTTCGTACCTTGGAACGTCGACTTGCATACGGCGGAGATCTTTGTTATTCAAATATCCAACAAATATACAAATGGCATTTCTTCATCAAGCTTCCACTGCGTGTGTTCGCCAATTCCATAACAAGTCGAAATAACGTTAAGTAAAACTTGGAATAATAAATAGTATTATGAAAACGAAATACATTCAATATAACACCTACTTTGTTATATAAATGGAAGCTAGATATCGTCCAAAGATCACAGCACACAATAGTAATGTGGTGTTTTCTACGTCCATATTACATAAAAATTAGTATCACATATATTTATCACAAGTCGCGAATGAGCGTTCACTTTTAGCCATAAATGGCTGCTATTTTCTACAACAGTCATATTATCTAGTCTATAATGGATGAAATACCGTTTAGAAGTCAATATCACAAGAACAAATCGCATCATTAATGGTTTCCATGGAAATCTATAGTGACAATGAACAGTCACATTACCGCTGTCAACTACTGACGGTTTTCTCGACTTTTGCTTATATAAATTTTATAAATTAGCAGAATTTGCCTTCAATTTGCTCTCACTAAGTTTGTTTGTTCGGAATTTGGTTCAATTCGATTGAGAAAGTTGAAAATGGTCGGAGTGACCCCTAACAGCCGTACACATAAAGAAAAATCAAAATTTATTTTATCCAACAAAATAACTTGACAACACTTAATGGACAAACATAATGGTATTTCTTAATTTGACCTAATTATACACTGATAATAAGAAATACATTTCCATAACGTCTTACGAAACAAGAGGGCCATGGTGGCTCGGATGTGCTCACCTGAGTTCGAGGTAAACAAATTGTCGAGGACTTTACCCAGTGAGATAATTGTTAAAACCCAAATTGACCAAGATTCGAATCTATACATTGTCTAGAATATGATAAATATTCTTACCATTTTTATATAGATTGCATTCTCTACAGTAATACCCTCTTTTTTGTAGATTTCCTAGGTAAGTTAGTTTTAAATGCAAATACCCAAGATAGCAGCTCAGCCTACATATTGTTATACATTCTGACCAAGTTTCACGAAGGTAGAGTCATTAATGCGGCATCTATAGTAGAAATTATGTTTTTATATGAATTATTCTGGTTACCTAAATGTTGGACTCGCTTGATGCATATTTGAACTCGCTTAGATATTGTAGAAAGTAACATTCTGTCAAAGTTTTACCAAGGTTATGTCGTGAGTGTGGCCATTGGAGTGTTAAACATGTTTTTCTAAGATTTTTTATGTTGACCTGGTTGTCAAACGCACGCGACCCAGAATCGAAATCTGCCTTGATATTGTCAAGATAAAAATTCTAAGTTTCTTCCAGATTGTGTTAAACAATATTATAGTTAGTAACACGGTTTTTATAACATTTTACCTGGTTGCATAGTGTTTTCAACACACTTGACCAAAATTCAACCTTAATAATCTTAAGATAAACATTCTGATCACGTTTTATCAAGATTGAGTAATATATTTTGCCTCTAAAGTGGTTAAAAAGCTTTTCTCACATTTGACCTAATGAACTAGTTTTTTTACTCGCTTGAATCAGATACAAACTCTGCGTAGATGAATAGGTTTACCTAGTTTTAGTTATAACAAGGTTTTTCTAAGGCGTTATCTTGAGACCTAGTTTTTCAATGAAAGTAAGCCCGAGTCAAATACGGCATACATATTGTCAAGATAAAAATATCCTTCAACGTTTTATCAAGATTGAACCATAAATATGGCATCTAAATTGGTAAAATGAACTTTCTACGATTTGACTCGATGATCTTTTTGTTTTGTTTAAATGACACGATACAAACTTTGATTCGATACTTTGTATAAATTATCCACGAAATGCCACAAAATATAACGGTACCAGATATGATAAAGATTCATTTCGCGTTTCTAAAGCTTTATAATTTCATCCATTTCTTATGACGATTGCTCATAAACTGTATTATAATATGAGTATAAGTCTACGTCAAATATGTTATTTTGCTCCCTGATGCATTACGTACTTGTATTGTTTGAGTTTGCGACAAAACGTTTATTTAAAGGTTAATACAAGGCAAGCGAAATTTCTATTGAAAAATATTAGGTGGCGGTTGGAACCGTTTCTGAACCTATTATTTTCAGTAAATCATGTCATTGTAAATGTTTGTGTGTTGTTTGTTTTCTCAAACGTACTTAAACTCTCCATTGTGTCTTATGACCGATATTTTGGTCACAAACAATAACCTTTCAAATAAACGACACCATCTTGCAATTGCATATTATACAAATACATAAATGTTAAAATTCTAGTTGTTTATCGGATAAAAAACGAATTGGTACCATGCCAATACCAAAAGACGTATTAGTTACCCCTGTATACTATTTCATCAGAATAACATTATGTAAATACGTGTTTTTATATAACCTATTAATCTTAGAATTAAAGTCTATTTTGGACCAGTTGTAATGCGATTAAAATAAATGGCGTCTGCATATGGGTTGAGAAACTACAATAAATCTGAAACTGTACATTAAACATTAAAAGAAGCATTTAACTACCTGTAAATGGCGATGAGCACGCGCACCGAAACCTTTCACTTCCGGTTTCCGTGCAGTTTCCTCCATTTTGACAGGTGGGGCATCTGTCAAGCGTTCCAGACACGTTTCTCGTCTTCTCGATGTATGTGTCATCTGCAAAGTTCAAGTAAAAAGCGTTGTAATATGTGTCGTGTTCTGATAAAACTGGGTTTAATGCATGTGCGTATAGTGTCGTCCCAGATTAGCCTATGCAGTCCGCACAGGCTAATCAGGGACGACACTTTCCGCCTTAAATGGATTTTCGTGTAGAAGAGACTTTCTTTAAACGAAAAATACCATAAAAGCGGAAAGTGTCGCCCCTGATCAGCCTGTGCGGACTGCGCAGGCTAATCTGGGACGACACTTTACGCACATGCATTAAGCCAAGTTTTGTCAGAACACGACTCATAATCATAGTTAAAAAGTGGATTTTGTTCCGTTTTACAACACATATAATACTTAAGCAGAAAATAAAAATATATTTAAGCACACACATATTTACTTCAATACTTCGTGGAAGAAAAGATAATTTAAGCTAGGGTAAAAAACACAGTTGGCTAGTTTTGGTCTATGATCGTTTTATTAGAAACTGCTTAAAGTTGTACACTCGAAAATGTTCACTGTTTTGCTATTGCAATCTGATTGTCTTCCAATGTAGTTGGTATATTGTTACAGGGTATCAACTACACCAGTTGTGTGTTTCCACGAACAACTAAAAGACAAGAGGGTTAGTACAACCATGATACTTGTTTGTTCACTTTAGGATTGATTGAGTTAATAGAATAACCGCCTTTTAACACGTCATTTTTTATTCTATGCATATTGGAAGTCAGTGAACCCTTTTCCCCTCACAGCCTCTCCATTAGGCGCAGACGTTTCCAGCAATACGGATTCATTAGGATACTCTATGGTTATCACGATGTCCATGTGTCGTGTTGCACATAACTATACGTGTTTGTGAGAAGTAGTAAAAAGCCTAATTGCTTCTTTGTGACATGTGTGTGGATACCTCGTGTCGACAATGACGTTAGATATAAGGAGGTGTTGAAAGTAATCTAATTATTTTAGCAAAAACATGTGAATCTTGTCGAATTTCGGTAATTGGTCCTTTATTCTCAAACCCGATCATATTTTACTTTACTTGTTATATTGTGGTGTCATTTGAGACGCACCTTTAACTGTAGTGACGTTTCCATAGTAATGAAAATGCGGCGTGCTATTCCCCTGGTTTCCGCTGAATAACACCAAAGTGAGGCTGTTGAGAAATGAAGAAAACTTGACATTTGCGCCCGTTTCCAACACAACTTTGCACGTGAACGTCGCCAATGAGACACCAGAAGCGTCGATTGACGTATCAAACACGTGTAACGAGGCGTTCACGCATCTCTGGTCGTCTGGATCGGCGAGTATATTAAGTGAAACTATAAGACTATATCCAAGTGCGGTGCTTATAACTGTGGTCTGCGTCAAGTCTGTCGGCACTTCCGTCGGATATAAAATGGTCGAAATCGTCTGCCACTCATTCGGTTGTAACGCAATGTTGACTTTCAGATTTGTTTCATTCTTCGGAACTGTGAATAAAACCAAATTTATTGATGGCACTATTCATTAAACCCTCTTCATAAATATATAACAATTTTGCATGTTTTCTTTTCCCATTGTGCATCCTGACGACGATAACATAATGATGATGATGATGATGATGATGATGATGATGATGATGATTATGATGATTATGATGATGATGATGATGACGACGGCGACGACGATGATAATGATGATGGCTGTGATGATGATGATGATGATGATGATGATGATGATGATGATGATGATGATGATGATGATGATGATGATGATGATGATGATGATGATGACGACGACGACGATGATGATGATGATGATGATGGTGATGATGATGATGATGATGATGATCATGATGATGATGATGATGATGATGATGATGATTATGATGATGATTATGATGATGATTCTGACGAAAAGGAGGAACTTGGGATGAGGAGGAGGAGGAGGAGGAGGAGGAGGAGGAGGAGAAGAATCATGATGAGGTTGAAATAAGACGGTTAAAAATCTGACTAAAGATATAGCACTCCATTCTCACCCATTTCAAACTGCGCTCTGAACCCTTCTCCCGCACTAAGCCTCTCCGCATGTACACATAGGCGGGCGCCGTCGTCAGCAACAAACAAACGCTCGGACTCCGTTAAGTCTGAAAAACGTGCGCCCGCTGTAAACGCCTTGATATATCCACCGGAAGCGGAAGTGATATTCAGCACGTGCTTTCCATGGATATCGTTAGAAAATGAAATGTTTGTGATTTCTAGAATAATTCGGTAATTGTCTTTGGTATCTATGTCTACGCATCCCTCTAATGTGTCGGGAAACGCATTAGGAAAGTTAAGCGTTTGAACGACGCCGGTTTGATTGGTGTCCGTCGTATACTGTAGCGGAAGCGCCGAATTTGCGTTCAGAGTGTTCCAGCTTAAATTGAATCCACAAGCCGACTTGTCGTCGTCAGCAGAGAATACTACGGATGCGTTGTTACCAACGGAAACAAATACCGTGCCGACGGCGGACAGGCCACACAGACGGCGGTCGGCAACCATGCCTCGTGTTTCAAGGAAGTCGTAGAGACAATCCTCCTGCCACTCGATGTCGTAATTATGAAACTCGAACACGATCCTGTGTCCAGATGAAGCCCTGAATTGGTGAACAAGAAGCTGTCCGTGGCTATAGTTACTGCCGCCGACGCAGAACAGATCTATGGAACCGGAAGCGTCCGTTATTATTACTTCGGAAACTTGTTTACCTTCGAATGCTGCAACGATAAACAACATTAGTACATATGTACTCCAATCAATAATGGAAAAAAATGTTGCAGTGTTTTTTTTTTTGTTGTTTGCCTTTTTTATTCCAACCTGTGCCGTATTAATTGGGAAAATAGCGCTATTAAGCATGACAATTGGACAAATGCATCCTTATTAAAATGATTATAATAACAGTATTTCTAATGTGTACAAGTGCATTTTAACTGCACATGTAAAATGTTATAAAGTGCTACAGAAATGCATCGTTGTATAACAAATTCAACAAAAGAATTACTTTGGTATTGATTTTATTAAAAACGTTCGGCTTTCTCTTTGAAAAAATATGGTCAGATTATTTTTTTTTTTGGGGGGGGGGGGGTGGGGGATGTCAATTTTTGGCATTGTAACACAGCCTGTTAGAGTCTGTAATTTTGGGAGAAAAACACACACACACACGGTGTTGCCACACGGAGCGTATATTGATCTAGAGTCCGTTGTTGCCATAATGATTGGTGGGCTTTTTGGTTCCTCCGGCAATAACACAGGCGGGTGTATTTGAGGCGGTAACTTATCATGTATAACGTATAACGTTTCATGTTTATATCATATTATGAAACTGCCGTCATTTGGCGGATATGGTGGATATGTGAAGTCGAATAATTAACTGTGATTTATTAACATTATATTTTGCTGTAGTACAGTATTTTTGCTAAATGGCTCGTTTTCGTTTTCATGATAATTGACACCGAGACAACACACATTGTTAACTATTAATTTATTAGCATCATCATTTGCTGTAGTACAACACTTTTGATGAATTTCTCATTTTCGTTGATATGAAAGTTGACACCGAGGCAACACACATTGATAAATGATATTTTGCTTCTGGGATTTTATTGACAATAATGGAGATACGATTGGGCTTGCCATTCCCAGAGTGTCATGGGTCGTGACCAGGGTAACTGACGAATCGTGTTACCTAAAAGACCGAATAATTAAATTCCCGACGACGGACAGGCCGAAATCAATAATTAAATCGCATTTTTTTTAATCGCTGGGTTTACGTTCGTAATTGCGACAATCGACCCATGTTCGAATCATTGCTGCTCATCAAAACGCGGAGCAAAATGTCAATCGAAAGCACAACAGTGTAAATGTACAGGCCACATGTGATCATGTATATAGTTGTTTTTCGGGATTTAACCCATTTATGCGTAGTGGACTCTCCCATCCTTCTAAATTGGATCAACTTATTTCCAAAATAAGGGATGTCTAGTTTATTTATTTCTATGTTCATGCGGCTTCTCATCTGGGTCTACGCTGTTTGCCAAGGCCTTTTGTCTAGACGCTAGGCATACATGGGTTAATACACGTAATAAAACAGGCGATTAAGCGTTACTGTATTTGAAAAAAAGGCTTCAAACAATGCCGTATACTGTTTTGACGTGCTAGAACAAACCTTTTGCCTGAGCCCTGCAAATCGCAACTCCAGGTGTCGTACATGAGGTGTTGATAAGAGTTGCGTTCCAAGATTGCATGACGTCACTTCCAGTCTCTCCCGACCTTTGAGATTTGCACACGCGCACTTGCTGACAAGTGTTTGCTGCAAAACATTTGACATGTTTATTTTTAGTTAACAGTCATGAATTCCGGATTTCTAAACAGGAACTATGATATGTTTAACCAGCGCTTGTTTATTACCGTTAGTTTTCCACTCATGAAACTCTGTCTTAAAGTCATATCATACATTTTATTAATAATGGATATAGTGTTTTTATTTACCAACCTTCTTTTATATATGTAATGTTTTCAAAACAAAAACCTATTTTCAAGATAATGACTCTTTCTGCGATATTTTATTATATGTTTTTAACATTTTATTTTTGTTAAATAAAAAAATTCAAATGGCGTTATAATGCCTTAAATGATACAAAAACATGTAATGCATATGACGGATACATCGGCAAAGCAGTGAAATGCGCAATACAAATGTTAATGTTCATTTGGTTCGTGTTTCTAATACAATTATATTTAAGTTTCTTTGTTTTTTAGTTTTCGAGTTTATTATGTCTCTGCTATGCGTATTTTAATAACTTAAACAATTTTTTTATAAAAAGAAGACATATGAACATGTAACGTCAATAAATTTAATCACGAGGATACCCTAAAATTGAATTATAAAACAAGTTTAAAAGTTAATATGACAAAAAGCATCGATTTCATTTTCAATAAATACAGGAATATATAATCCTTTATTAAAAAGACTATATTTACAAGCATCTAAAAATCGATCGTAATTTCACGCTGCTCGAATCATTGTATTCAAATGTACAAGTATCTTATATAATGCTTTGCGCAAGAAATATGGTTACGCAACAAATACAGTTTGTCAATGTTTAATACACTATTTTAAATAATTGTGCTATTCAAGGCTAGCTATGCATGTAAGCGCAATACCTCAATCCAAACTAAAGTTATTGAGCGGAAAACAGTGTTTCTATTCAAATTAACAGTGAGATGACCTTGATTCACATGGTCCCAAATGCAATTCCAAACTAGGTGTTTATTTAAGCATCCAAAATGCAAAAATCTAGATCAACACCGACATAAAATTCAAGCTATTGAGAGAAAACTGCTTATATATTTATAGAAACAGTGATTTAATCTTGACCTAACGAGCCCCGGACGATACCTTAGCAAAGCTCGAGTCATTGAGCAGAAACACTGCCATTGATCTTCACCCGACTGGTTCAAAATGTACTCCCTTGCAAGGCGTGCTTTTAACCCATTTATGCCTAGACGAGTCTCCCATCCTTCCAAATTGGATCAATCTATTTCCAAAATTAGAGATGTCTAGTATATTTTTTCTATATTTAGATATTTCTTACATAAATTCCTTTAAGCAAACAGCGCAGTTTGCCAAGGCCTTTTTTATAAACGCTAGGCATAAATGGGTTAAGCAACCTACTCACACAGTCTCATTGCAATACATCCGATCAAAATCGAGTCTTCAACCGGAAACCATTTTCTGTTTTAAGTAACAATAATCATGATTTTACCTGAGTTGCTCCTTACAATCACACGCGTGATATCTACCTTCACACACAATTTCACTGCAAACTATTAATTGAGAGTAAGCCATTTTTCTTTTTGTTGTTACACTAACCTTGACCTTTGTTCGAAGTGCCCAAATGCTAACCCAAACGTGGGCTACATACCAGCTTGCTGTATCATACGTTTCAAGATTGGTCAATACAACCTGAAGTTATTGACAACAATACATCTGTTTGCTTTTTTCTATTTTTATAATAAAGATACATTGACTAACCTCGAATGGCCCCAAATTCAAATCCAAGCTATGTCCTCATGAAATCTATCTACATATGCATCTTCAGTGCATTATCTTCACCCAAACTCAAATATTGGGCGTACACGTTTTTAATTAACTTTAATCTTGATTGTTAACAGACATGCCTCAAATACAATCCCAAGATAGGTACATTCAGAGTTTTATTTAGATCGGTCAATGCAAACTTTAGAAATTCAGCGGAGATCACCTGTCTGCCCGCCCGTCATTGACCAATCTTATGACCATTTTTTAACTTTGTCAACAACCTAGTAAAACAAATGACGTTTGTTTATGGCCAGACAGATTGTGGTCAGGATCACAGATTTTTTCAATTGCCGAAGCAATCATATAATTATTTTATATCCTAATATATGTGTTTAAACCAATTATGAATGTATGTCCCCAAAAACATAAAGTCGCACGTACCTAATACGTTGCTTGGAGCACGAATCCAAACATCTCTGCAGACGTCTAAAAGAAGATCAAAACGTTTAATTATCGCGCCCGTTCTTTGATTCAAATATAATGTTCGTATGTCACCCCCGGAAACCCGATATAAAGTGAAAAGTTGGACGAGCGTGGAAAAGTTTCCGATAATTTTTTCTCTATTTCGATAGGGTAAGTAAATCCAGTTCAATAATTGTTTAAAGGCATTTTTTAATTAAACTATCTTTCGGTATATGCAAAGGAGGTATTATCATGTATGTTAGAAAAATCCTGGTTATTATTATTCATATTTTATTGAAATATGGCTAATTGAAGTCGGCGATGCAGGGATTTGTCCCCTATTTAGCACTTTATTTACGAAGTTCTTTAAAGGTATGCCAGTGAAAAAGTGTTTGCACCGAACATGATATCATGTAACATATCCGCCAGGGTTTCTTAAAAAAAATTCGTATTGGTGGAGAAATTCGACTTTACATTCATCATGTTGATAAAAAAATGATATGACCCGAACTAGAACATTAGCTGACCAACAAGCGAGCACATATTTATTATCAGTTATCGAAATTATGTCCAATGGTTTTAAATAAATAGTCTGTTCACATATTATTTACTTGTGTATACGTCATACATTTTTTCCATGTATATGTTGACATATTTAATCACATTGTATCAAACGTTTGCAAACATGCATTTGAATCACTGGTTGGTAGCATTTGAATAACAAGACACGATTTTCCGTTGCCATAGGAATTACACACTGTGCACAACGTGTTCTACTTTCTTGACGAAAAAACGAAAGGGAGTCCAGTGCGAGGACATTATGTGTTTCGGTATCATGGTGCAAACATATTTAACAAACATGTTGCATTCATAAAATAATACACAAAAATACAAACATGAGAATTCACCATGTCACGCAACACAGTACCAAGAATAGAACAAAAAAGAGAGTGATCTGTTATTTCCATTGTGGTCCTTGTTGATGGTGGCATGACATAGATATACATAAATTGTTGCTTAATAGTATATCACATAAATTTAAACTGAGCATTAATAATACTTTAATTGGTGGACATTATTGTAGGAATAGCACAGTAAAAAAATGAGCACATACAACATTAAGTTAATAAATGACTAAAGTAATTAAAATAGTTATAGAAAAAACAAATTTATCACAGATAATTACAACATTAACATCACAAACGGACTAGTAAAATGAAATTAAGAAGCGGAATGTATTCAAAAAATTTACACATGATACCGATTACTTAGTAAAAGAATATTATAAAATCTTACTTGACGGCAACCTTAAACATTTGGGACTCAGATATGCTGGTAATAGAAGGATGTAACCCATTCAATAGTTTACAACCCACCAACTTGTATTGTGACCATATGTTTCCTTAACCGGAATGAAATGCTCACCCATATAATCCGGGGCTGTACCAGCAACAAAAAATACTTGAGTCAGAGTATTTTGATCGACTCGTTTGGATATTGGGAGCCACTTTAATAGTTTAAATTGCTCAGAACCAATGTATGAACGTCGGTCTAGATTCAACACAAACCTTACCAACTTATTTTGAGTGACGTGTAATTTATTCATTCATAATTTATTCAAACCATAGTACCAAAAAGAGAAAGCATAATCAAAATGACATTGAATAAGTGACATAATTAAAAGTTTTTTAGTATGTTTCGTGAGATATTCACGTTTCCTATATACAAATGTTAACCTAGATTTTGCCTTTTTAATGACTGAAGAAGCCATTTCATCACAAGATAAATTTTGATCCAATGTTGCACCAAGGCAATTAACAGAATAGGTTAGCTCAATAACCTGGCCATTACATGATCACCCCGATGATAACCAGGATTTTTCTAACAAACAAGATATTTTAATTCAAAACTGCCTTTAAACAATTATAGAACTGGATATACTTACCCTACCGAAATTCAGCAAAATATATCGGAAACTTTTGTAAGCACCTCCAACTTTTCACATCATATCGGGTTTCCGGGGGTGATGATACATTTAGATAAGGATTAAACCGCAGTTTGGGGTTAGAGCCAAAAAGAATGGACTCAGTTTTACCTTAAGTGTAATGCTTTATGTCAATGAGCCATTTACTAACAACCTCAATTTCCTCATTCAGGGCATTTTCAACATCAGATTTATTTTTACCGTTAACCATAATGCCAGAATCATCAGCATACAATAAAAGCTTGTTTTTACAACTGCTGGCATGTCATTTAAATAGATTGAAAACAGAAGGGGTCCTAGGATTGAGCCCTGAGGAACACATCAAGAAATATTCGAACAAGAGGAAAACATTCCTGAAACATCAACCAGTTGTTACGATCAGAAAGGTACTATTTGAATCACCTTAAAACATCTTTACCGAGACCTAAAGCTTCCATCTTCATTAAAAGTATACCGTTGTCTACAGTATCAAAGGCCTTTTGAAGATCCAAAAAAATCATACCAACAAGATTGCATGGCTCCATTTGGAATCGTATAAAATCAGAAAGATAAATGAGACATGTATCAGTTGAGTAACCTCGCCTAAAGCCAGACTGGAACTTATACAACAAATTATTTTTGCTAAGATATCCTTCAACCTGGTCAATAACCGACGTCAATATTAAATGAACACGCCTAATAAATGTATTTTGCTGTTAAACAATGATATTACTTGTTGACAGCAAGGCTCCAATAAAATCTTTGTTATCGATGACATCATCTACCATTTGCCCTCCGAATGCTTCACATGCGATCGCTGCATCGGACTTATTGGAATTGGATTCAAGAACGTTCCAACAACCCCCCGGTCCGAACACAACAGGTCCCTCATATGATATATCCGCGCGACACCGTGATTCTGAAGATAAACCCACACACAATATTTTTGAGTTTCAATAAATGTACTGATTCTGCTGTTCATGAACAGGACAAACACATAAAACAGGCAAAACACCACATGATAATTAACAACTGAACTCAATGAAATCTTCATAAACATATCGGTGTGTTAAAATGACTAAATACTCCTAAGTCAAATAAAACTATGCAGGCGTAACCCATTTATGCCTGGCGTCTAGAAAAAAGCCGCATTATGCAGGGTCTGCGATGTTTGCTTAAAGGAATTTCTGTAAGAAATATTCTAAATATAGAAATAAATATACAAGACATCCTAAATTTTGGAAATAAATTGATCCAATTTAGAAGGATGGGAGAATCCACTAAGCATAAATGGGTTAATGCATTTCTACATTATGCAAGTTGGTTCAAATCACAGAGGCTCAATTTATTAAGGTCTCGTATGTGGTACTATTAAGGACAATCGCTTTTCAAAAAGGGGAAGTACAAATTGTATCTATTTGATTTAATTTACTGCGAACTAATTAACTTACGTTGATTTATGAGAGAAACTGTTACGTTGAAGCCTCCCATCTGTTTGGAATTGTCAGACTTGAACGATATAATGACGTTATTGACGTCCGACGTCCACCGTAACGCCTTCAGACGGGAATTCCAATCCCCGCAAAAGATAACGGGTGAGCCGACGGATGAAGGAATGCTGTTTATCGTAACGTTATCGTATTCGCAACTGGAAGTTAAATATTTAATCTATATCCATAGACGTAGCCTGGTTAATCGCCAAACGAGCAACGATTTTGAGTTTTTGGCATATGAATCAACTGAAGTGGCCTTTGCCCAAATGGTGCTGTGTTGTTGTTTTTTATAAATATTTTGTAATAATGTGATCTTAATTTAAACCATTTATACCTAGCGTCTAGAAAAAAGGCCTTGGCAAAAAGCGTAGACCCAGATTAGACGTCGCATAATTCGGCGTCTCATCAGGGTCTGCGCTGTTTGCTTACAGGACCTTCTGTAAGAAATATTCTAAATATAGAAATAAATATACTAGACATCCCTAATTTTGGAAATAAATTTAGTAGGACAGGGACAGTCCACTAAGCATATATGGGTTAACTAATGATTTGTAATATTAATTAAAGAAATTCCGCGAACGCTCTGATTTTCAATTTAATACCATGAGTTCAATACATACTCGGTCGCGTTTTCTAGCTGGAAATGCAGGAAGTCAACGAAAATCTGCGAGCCGAAAGGGGCCGTTACAATCACGTGACACGAGGCCAGCCGTGGATAGGGGTCGGGAAACCCGGGGGACTGAAGGGCCTCGAATGGTTGGTCAGGGGTCAACCGGATGTGCCTGGAACAGTCGATCGGTTCCGGGGCAGCGGACCTTTTCACTTAAAAGGAATATGTCGTGTAAATTAAGTATTCGTATGCCTTACTTCGTGTTTTAAATCTCATATTAACATATTTGCATACTTTTAGTATGTCATAATGTGCGAATGCGTATGCGTGCAAAACGACAGAAAGTGTAAGCGTGCGCGGTTCGTTTTTACAACAAAACAAACAGAATAATTGCAACTTGACATTATATATATCTTACGTCATGATCAAAACCGCACTGCTACCTTTCTGTTTATCGTGCTGACATATAAAGGGGTTCTTCGCCGCGCAGTTCCTGTCGTTCCAATACATGGCGTCCGTCGGCGCCAGACCCTTCTCCCCCGGGATTGGGAACGTCCGGCGCATCTCCACACAGTCCTCGCCCGCTAGTCCGTCATCGCTGGGTTCCGGTCGACTGCGGGAGTTGTTTCCAGAGCGCCATCCGGGGAACCAATCTTGATAAAATGCATACACGTACGTATACGGCATGATATGCGACTTGCTTGGTTCTGACCATAGACACTATTCCGTTTAACCTTTTTATTAAGCTTAATTACACGGTTTATGATTATAGAGGTGCTATCGAGTCTGTTTCCTTGGAAGTACCAGAATCTGCTGTTTCTAGAATGATATTTAGAATGCTGACTTAGTACTTACATTATGAAATAGTAAAACTAATGATAATCGTGAGAAAAATACTGGATCCCATGACCTCTGTTTGTAAAAACCTACGTTTTATCTCTACACGACGAATGCGTTGAATTAAGCGCTTCCCTGTTTTGATTTTACCGAAAAGTCGCAGTTTTACGCACAATCTCGAAAAAACGTTTGAAGTGATCATTTACGAAATTATACAATTTACATTATAAATAGTTTACTTAAATTAAACGGAGGAATAGATTTAATTTAGCGTTCGTCCTTAGGTCTGTCATTCCGTCCGTCAAATAAAACGTAATGTAATTGTAGGCTTAGTGTAAATGCAAAGTTAAAGGGACCTTTTCACGGTTTGGTAAATTGACAAAATTGAAAAAAAAATGTTTCAGATTGGCAAATTTTCGTTGTAGTTATGATATTTAAGAACATGGTAAATGTTCATGTTTGTAATACTGAACATTTACCATGCTCCAAATATCCATTATATGCATCGATTGACGATTTAAAAACCGTAAATTATAAAGCTTTGCAACGCGAAACGATTGAATAAATTTGGAGAGTTCTGTTGGTGTCGTTATATTTTGTGACACAACGCGTAGTCTAAGCGTTCGACATTTACTCAGGGGTCAGTGGTTCGAGCCTAGTTTAGGGTTACATTTTTAGCTCATCTATTTTTTGAAAAAAAATTATGAGCTATTGTCATCACCTTGGCGTCGGCGTCGGCGTCGGCGTCGGCGTCGGCGTTGGCGTTGGCGTCGGCGTCCGGTTAAGTTTTGCGTTTAGGTCCACTTTTCTCAGAAAGTATCAATGCTATTGCATTCAAACTTGGTACACTTACTTACTATCATGAGGGGACTGGGCAGGCAAAGTTAGATAACTCTGGCGTGCATTTTGACAGAATTATGTGCCCTTTTTATACTTAAAAAATTGAAAATTTTGGTTAAGTTTTGCGTTTAGTTCCACTTTTCTCAGTAAGTATCAATGCTATTGCATTCAAACTTGGTACACTTACTTACTATCATGAGGGGACTGGGCAGGCAAAGTTAGATAACTCTGGCGTGCATTTTGACAGAATTATGTGCCCTTTTTATACTTAAAAAATTGAAAATTTTGGTTAAGTTTTGCGTTTAGTTCCACTTTTCTCAGTAAGTATCAATGCTATTGCATTCAAACTTGGTACACTTACTTACTATCATGAGGGGACTGGGCAGGCAAAGTTAGATAACTCTGGCATGCATTTTGACAGAATTATGTGCCCTTTTTATACTTAGAAAATTGACAATTTTGGTTAAGTTTTGTGTTTAGGTCCATTTTATTCCTTAAGCATCAAAGCTATTGCTTTCATACTTGCAACACTTACTAACTATCATAAGGGGACTGTGCAGGCAAAGTAATGTAACTCTGACTGGCATTTTGACAGAATTATGTGCCCTTTTTATACTTAGAAAATTGAAAATTTGATTAAGTTTTGTGTTTAGGTCAACTTTATTCCTACAGTATCAAAGCTATTGCTTTCATACTTGCAAGATTTATGAACTATCATAAGGGGACGGTGCAGGCAAAGTTATGTAACTCTGACTGGCATTTGGACGGAATTATGGGCCCTTTATACTTAGAAAATTGAAAATTTGGTTAAGATTTATGTTTTGGTCCACTTTACCCCTAAAGTATCATAGATATTGCTTTCATACTTGGAACACTCACAAACTATCATAAGGGTACAGTAAAAGGACAAGTTGCATAACTCTGGTTGTCATTGTTACGGAATTATGGCCCTTTTTTGACTTAGTAACTTTTAATATATGGTTAAATTTTGTGTTTCGATCCACTCGAAGTATCAAGGCTATTGCTTTCAAACTTCAAATACTTACATGCTATCATGAGGTTACTGTACCTGGCAACTTGAATTTTACTTTGACCTTTGAATGACCTTGACTCTCAAGGTCAAATTATTAAATTTTGCTAAAATTGCCATAACTTCTTTATTTATGATTAGATTTGATTGATACTTTGATGAAACTACTCTTACCTGACATACCACAATAGACTTCACCCAAACCATCCCCCGTGCCCTCCCCCCCTCCCCCGTGCCCTCCCCCCTCCCCCCCCCTAATTTTTTTTTTTTTTTTTTTTTTTTTTTTTAAGATCATCTCACAAATGACCACCACACCCTCACACTATACCCCCCCCACCCCCCACCCCACCCCCCCCCCCCCAATTTTTTTTTTTTTTTTTTTTTTTTTTTTTT